>NW_017537134.1:963331-980268 GCF_001853355.1 Bactrocera latifrons
CGCAAAATTTTTTTCATATTTATTTAATTTTATTTTTTTTTTTCAAATAGTTGTAATCCACAAAAAAATCTCAAAATATGAAAATCGGTTGGGTAGTTCTTGAGAAATCTTACGAAAAGACTTCATAAACACAGCTTCGAGAAAAAAGCCTTTAGAGACAGCGCACTTAGCCTAGCTAGCCTCGAGCGCACAAGTTCTCAAGGCTATATTTCCCAAACTATTACTCGGATCAATTCGAAAATTTAATTATAAAAAACACCTTATAGCTCGTTAATCGATTATTCAAATATCAAGCGCTTTAATGTATGAAACATCTTTATATGACGCTGTCTGCGATTACAGTTTTGCAGATTTATTTATATATTATTTTTACAAAAACATATTGATGTTGTAAATATTGTAATAATGTATTAGTGAAACAACAAACGGCTAACAGTGATACTATTTTTTTCTTTTTATTTAAATAAAAGCCTGACACAGTCATTTGTCATTATGAAATCAAGGAAAATAAAACTTCCTCGTTTTTTTTTTTTTTGTTGGTTTGCTTATTTTAACAAACGCCATACATAGTTGTTGTTTTCAGTTTTAATCCGCATGTTTAATCACCCCCTATGTTAAAGGGCCTACCATGTTTTATTTATTTCTATACTACTATATGTTATTCTAGATATATTTAATATACATAGACTTCGTGTTGCTTAGAAAAATTCAAAAACTAATGCATGTAATAGGAATTAAACAAAATAACTAAGGCAACCAAAAATTGCTAGGAATGAATCTTCTTTTGAAGTAACAAACTGTTCTAGATCAAGAATCAATGAACAAATATAACGAGAGTTCTTTTCCGATACCTTTTATAACACCCAAAGGGAAACAGCAGAGTTCCTCTAAAGTATATGTGTAAATGGTCAGCGTGATGAGCTGAATCGATTAAGCCATCTCCGTCTGTTCGTAATATAAATTGTTTAGAAAGCTGTGACGAGATATCTTCACGAAATTTGGTGTGGGCTATTGGTGAGTTATTGCCTAAGGCAATCGACCTGGGAAAAAATTATGCAGATCAAGTCAATATCTGTCACCCACATTTACAAAACTAAGATATTGTAGGAAATATTTTGTATTTGTGAAAGCTTTTCCAGCTTCAGAGCCACCGAACGGATTTTCTCGTGATTTGCCGTCTTTTTCGGAAAATAGTATGAGTTCGTGCCATCATAACGTTCGTTTCATTAATATTGTGCCTCCATCTTGTTCATACCAAAATCGAAGCCGCAAATCGGGTTCTAATACGTTTTACAAAGCAAAGAAATATAATTGCTATTTCATGACAAAATTGAAAAAGAACTCTTCACCATTTCAACTAAACGCACGCTCAGTCAATGCGCTAATTTGTGGCATATAAGCCTGTTGATTGCTAAATATTTAATTTTCAATTAAATAACTGTTGAAATTTTAATTTATTTTTGTGCCAGCAATGCAAACAAATTTAATTGTGGTCAAATTGGCAATTAATAGGCGTCTAAACAATAGATTAAATTACTTACATTTGCATACTGGGAGTGAAGGGGAGTGTGCCTGTGAATTGCAGACAATGGAAAATGTATTTGCGGAATTCGCGCGAAATTATAATTAWTTTATAAAACTCAATTAACAGCAGCGAACCGAAAAACATGCACCTGATTTAATAATARCCACTCACGTCAATGCTCTTCTATATGAATTTTGTTTGCAAACAAATAAGGGCGGACTTGCTTCAAGCCGAAATTGTGTCGAAAGTCTGTCGAAAAATATTTGAATTGATGCGGAAGGATTTCTAATGCTTTAAGTGTCCTTTTAAGTCGAAAACTTGGGTACTTTCAACCAACAATGTCTGTATTATTCGTAATACATATAACCTGGAACAAAATTAAAATTTTTATTAGCTTAAAATATTTACTAAATTGCCTGCATCTTAAAACTTATATATTTCACGTATTTTATTCTTCCATATGAACACATATTTATTATGTGTATTTTACAAGTTCTGACACTTTGCTTTTTGAACAAAAAGAATRTAATTATCTTGTATCAGAGAGTATTCAGTCATTGAGCTACAAAAAAAAAAATAATCGTAAAAATATGCTTTCGTAAACTATAAGTATGTGTTTATAAAATTTTTAATATACTTCCTGCTGAATAACTTTGTTGGTACATATTATTTTTAAAAGTGTTAAATAATTCAATAAAGGTATGATTATAAAGGTATATTATATACTTACAGTTATATTTGCGAATTTTCTTAGGCCTGACAATTATTTTAACACGGCTCTGTATGTCTTCCCTTTTTAGCTTTATCATGGACCCGAGTCTTATGAAGCGCAGTTTTAAGCAGGACGASAACGCTTGCGGTTGTTTGCGCAGCAAGAAAATGAAAACTCAGTTCTATGGAGTTCTGCTGTTTTTGCTTGCTGTGGCTTTGTTCATTGTTTGTTGCAGTTATTTTTGTCCCAAGCTAGGTGATAAGCTTATTGGTGTAATAATAATGCTGTTTTAAAAACTGCTACACTTGAATTGTATTATCAAATTTAAAAAAATCTTATCCATGAAATTTCGAAAAAGTCATACTAAAGTTTCAAATCCATATCTTACATAGTTTTCGAGTTACAGCCATTTAAAGGGCAACAGATCGGTGTGAAAACGATTTCCACTCAAAGAAATATTTTTGAAGGTATCTAGATTCAATTTGGTGATTGATTTAAGTAAAATTGTCGAAAAAATCATAGAATTCGATACTACTAAAAATCGACGTGTTTTAGGCTGTCACGCGTGTGCTCATTAAATGGTATAAATGCTTGCTGTTATCGTAAGTCTATTTAATTATACAAGTATACATTGTTTATACCAGTTGATTGTTCGATTCACCAGTTTCATGAAACCCATTATATCACTTCGAAAGAAGTGCATCTAAAATTAGTGACTGACATACTTGTTAAATGATGATTTTTATAATCCAATTTTAATAGAAGAAACAGACTCGGAATTTTGTCGTTCCCTGCTGAGAGCCAAATTAATGAGAAAACAAAAGCAGAACGTGGCACTAATTTATGCCAGCCGCTCATTCTTGGAAAAATGGCATTCAAAGTTTGCTAAAAACTATTGAGAAACAAGTAACTTATTCGCCTAACATCTGCTAGTTGGCTACGAAATATCATAAAAAATCGCTCCCATTTGTGGTATGCCTGCAACTTATTGCTTGAGAGCATAAATATAATCTCACAAATTCAAGTCATTCGCTTTATATTTTAGTATTTTAAATGCATTTATTTATAGGTAAAAGCGACACCAGTCAAGTGCAGCTTTTGAAATTTCTGCCAAAAAGCTTCACAAATACGAAATTGCATGAATGTATTGCGTTGTGTATATTTTAGCGTAAATATGTATGCATTTTAGTCAACATATCTGCAATGCTAATGAAAATACGCTTTATTCAGAATTAACGGCGGATAAGCCAGCAAGCAAATCGTTGTTGACTGCAAAGTTTGGCGGCTGCCAGCTGATATTATCGCCGCTGTTAGTGGCATATTACTAGTTGTTGTTGTTGTGCACACACTTTCAGTTTAATTAAACCTAAGTAGTTGCATACATACATAAATACATACATAAACACATAAACATGTAACACAACTAAAAGCATCGGTTACGTATACGCACATTAGGGTGACCCAAAACAAAAACTATCAAAATTATGGGTTACAACGACACAACAAAATTAACGTTTTTCAATATGCGAACTTTGAAAAGAAAACTTTCAACCTTGATTTATTAGGAAGTTATATGCTCTGCAAGAAATCGATATGTTAAGGCAAAAACTGAAAAATCAGGRGTGTTGGCAAGAAAAGCCATCTTCGGAAAAAACGGACACCTTAATTTATTTGTACACATATATCTATGATGAGCCAAAACACCGTATATTGAATCTATGGGTTAAAAAGAAGCTGTGTCATAATATAATATATATATGCTATAACATACATATATCTGCGAAGCAGGATTCTTAGCATAGTTTTAAATAGCTCCAAGTTTCACATAAAAATAACACATAAAAATCTGTTTTCTGTTTCTGTCATTAAAAATACCATGATATTTTAAAAATTATGCAGACCCGAAATTTTGTAAAAAGTCTACCACGATGGGATGTCTTTTTTTTTAATTATTTAATTTAATTTAATTTTTATATATATGTATGTATGCGGCTCATTTTAACCCACAAACCATTTTTATTTTTATTTTTTTTTTTTTGTCTCTTTGCTCACCCTAATATACACACATATAATACATGCACAGAGTATACAATATAATTATGTAAGTAGGTGCATAGCATCGAAATATTCTGCTGCCGACAATCCGGTACGTGTGTTGGCATTACTTTCGAAATAACAATAACAACAAACAACATTTCATTGGAAATTCGGTGGAGATGGAAAATTGCTTGGCTCTAAAAGCAATCGCAACACAAAAGTGAAACTGCAAATGCATACATACGCACGTATACAATTTTATAGCGAAATTCGAAAGACATTACAGTTTCTGTGGCGTTTTAAGTGAAGCAATGAAATTATCTCGCCATATGCGCCAACTTCGACGCTTCCTTACCCTCCTTACCTTCATCCATATATATGTAAGTACTCTTGAGCTTACATACACATACATACGTGTGTACGAGTATTTGYTCAGCAGTGCCACCAAATTTTAGATTTACAAATTCCTTGTAGTTACTTATCGCTCCTTGTTCATAATACCCTGAGTCAGCGCCTTTTGCGTACCACATCTTATGGCACACACTGTAATAAGCAATTTTGTGTGTGTTTCCCTTGCTTTGCATTAGTCTTGGCTTGGCAGCACTTCTACAATGGTTGCATTTAACAAATAAGCTTTTCAGACACGCAGCAATGAGAACAAAGTGTGTGTGAAGAAACTTGAAGCTTGCAGTGAAAGTGCARTGCTAAGTRAGGTAAGAGGGTGTAGTGTAGTCARAATGGAATGCTTAAATTYGCTTTAGAGAATAATGGTTAGCTTTGCTTTAATTTTACACAGATTTCGAGCTAAAAAAATGCAACTTGAAATATCATAAAACAGTAAATTTTATTAAGTTAAAAAACTTAAAAGCCATAACAAAAATAAAAAGTAAAGTGAAACTCGATTAGGCTTATTAAAAATTCGATTGATTGTGGCAAACTTGCGTTACGCAAACAAATTCTGCAGAGCTCTGAGTATATTTCTGATTTGAACCTCTACATAAGACATAAGTTTATAAAATATTGGTTGCTTTAGGTCATTCTTCCACTGTGCTTTTAAGTYCAGCGGTTCTAATAATAAACGCACCAGAAGCTTTAGGAGTTCTGAACCAAACAAGGAACTGTTATAAATCACATATCATACAATGTCATAGCCTAATTGAGAAGAACAATTCCATGAGACTATAGTGAGAGCATCTGTCTGCATACCRCCAGCTTTGATCTTGAAACGACTCGTTTCTGCTCTCGCTAATAAAAAGCTTATTTTTTGTGCCAATTTTCAAAATTAGAAATAATTAAAAATATAATATRTCATCCGCTGTGCGGCCCTAAAAAATACCCACGCATAAAATTGCAATCAGAATTATTACCGCAGAAATATCTTTCAATACAMTGTTGAATTTGTAAAATACTCTGGAGAGTAAAATATTGCCATCAATAAGGCAGCTAGGGGCCCAGAAAGCATTAGATGCAGTAGCGTATGATTAAAAGAGATCCACAGAGACGCTGAGCTGAAGGCAACTGCTTTGCGAGCATTCGCAAAAAATCTTCTTCCGAAAATCACTGAAATTAGTTTTGTATTTGAAGAAAAGTAAACCGTTGCAAAAAAAAAACTAACTAAAAACCGAAAATAGGTAATCACGCATCATTGAAGAACAAACTGCGAACGCGCCACAGAGAATCACAAGCTGGTAGTGAAGATTTTTTAAGCGATGTCAATCATTTTGTTACTGTTGTATGATATTTTGTTGTTGCTGCTTTTCAAGCTTAGTTTTCTCAGTATAACATATAATAAGACGGCTTACGTTGTTAGCTAAGAAGTGTACACACTCAATTTATCATTTTTTCATCTATGCGTTTTGCCGCATTCTCGACTTTCATGTGTGAGCAAACGCAAGCAGTAATGTATCTGTGTTTGCAGCATGAATGGTAAAGTTAATATAAAATTTCAGCTTCAATGGACTTCATGCAGCGTCAAGAACAAGCCGTTAGCCCTTACCATGCAACTAAGCGGTTCTAAGACAACAGAATTCCCTTAGGTTCAATAATAGTGCCACATATGAGATATATAGCCATATTACATAGATACATGACATTATTATTAGTTAGTGTGTTGTTTTTGTAACTACATATAGTACATAGTTTTTAATAACCACTTCAGAAGTAACCCTAATCGAGAGGTTTACTTGCGCATCCAAGCAATCGCTGGTAGTCAAATCATCAAAGTAAAAACTCAAGAAGATGCGTATAAGCAAAGRACGCATAAAATTTCATATTAAAAACTATTTGTGTACACTTACACCAACAAACATATCATGTATCGTATATACACACATATCTGTATATGCAGAGGCAATACATATGGCTCCCCGAAGAGCAACTTAGCCGACGCTTAAGCTTTCAAGAACGCTTAACGACATAGTCGCACAAGTCAATTTGCGCAGATAAGAAAGCACTGTTGTGAGGCACATAGACGGGACTACCTTTTCACTAGCACGGCATTAGTGGCAATGGTGGCCAATTGTAGTTCGTCCGTCCGCGTGCTGGGGAKGTGTTCAAGGCGCTGTATTTGCCAGTGAACAATCCTCCACAAAGAACTATTTCTTTGCTCAGCGGGGTGTAAAATTAAATGCTGCTTCTGCAGTTGCCACATTCCTTGTGTGTGATGTCGTCTAAGCAAGCAGAGTTCTGCCAATTCACGAAAAATGTGAATAACAGATTTAATAAAGGCTGASTTGTCGACCGCCGTATTTCACTTGYTAATGGAATAATTTTTCCAAAAGTCTTACAGCTCACAGTTAATGAMAAGAGTAAGATACTATATAATAAAATGGGTAGAAAATAGTAAGCCTTTTTAATTTAAATTTCGCGAAAACCCATTAGACAAAATACTTTTACTTTCGCAAAGCCTATCAATGACATCTGTAAGTGTTGTCTTTCTGAACTTCATAAACTTCTTTTGGCGATTCTTACGATGAATGAAATTATTCAACGAAGAAGTTCCATTCAATTTCGTGCGCGGAATCAAATTTCTGGTGACGAAACGTTCAGAATGTTGGGAAAGACCTTCGGTGATCACTGTTTGTCGCGAGCAAGAGTTTGTTTTTTTATTGGTMAAAATTATTTAAAGAGCGTCGAAAACGCCTTGAAGACGAACAACTTCCAGGCCAGTAATCGACTTCAACTGATGATCAACACGAGAATAAAATCAATGAATTGGTGCTTGAGAATCGACAACTAAAAGTGAGTCTTACTAGCATCGTTGGAATATCTGAAGGAACAGTGATAACCACTTCGAAAGACCATTTGGGCCTAAGAAAAGTAGAAGCACGATTGGTTAATAATTAAAAAAAAAACGGTTAACGTCTGTGAAGCAATGCTTTCCGACTAGCAGGACGCCATGAAACGTATTACAAGTATTACTGGCGATGCGTGTTAGATCTGTGCTTACGAACCGGAAACCGACCATCAGTCGGCCGAATATCGTCGCAAAGGCAAAGACACGCAAAGCAGGTCAGAAATAAAGGTTATGTTGACAGTTTTCTTCGTTTATCGAGTTGTGGTGCACTGCGAATTCCTTTCGACCAGTCAAATTGTCAACAAGGARTACTATTTAAGTGTTATGGGTCGTTTGCATGAAGCCGTTCGTAAGAAGAGGTTGGAATTATGAGCCGACAAGAAATTTATGAACAAAGTGTTACTATTTTCTGCTCACAGTGGTATGTATTTCACCCAGGGTATTTTTTATGGTATCGAACTTCCGAGAGGGTTARCTTWCCGARGAAAAATTTTGAAAATATACAAGTTTTCGTTTGAAAACTCGATTTTTAAACAGTCGTGTCACATTACTAAGTACTAGAGCAGCTCATGCTTTCTACTTTAGTGGATATGGAGATAAGTTTGGAATTTGGAAGTTACACACCAGAATATAATACTTATGTAGAGAAAATGAAGTGGATATAGAGTTACATCAATTTTTGGGTTTTAGAATTGTAGTTGAAGATGAAGAAGGTTTCCATTTAGTAGACAATAATTTATAAGAAAACGCTGTAGTGAGCGCCTAACCAGCAGGGCTTAAAATACTTAAAATTTTAAATTCCTTTCAAAAGTCCGCACCTTTGGAAATGTAATATTTTATTTATATATTAATAAAATGGTTAAATGATAGGTTCTGTATTCCAAAAAAAATAGTCAGTGCCAAAAAAGATCTCTTCATCACACAAGCGATATTTACAGTCATAAAAAGTTTCAAGCAAAATAGTTTGTTCTCTGAAATTTCGATACAACCTATTGATTTCTCCATGTGTGACGCAACAACAAGGCACACATTACTTAAATCATAAATAGGGAAGTTTGGCTAACGTCTTGTAGAGTTAGTGGATAATTTACTTTATACTTTTACAGTTTTAGTTTTTCATTTTTCTTGTCCTTTAACATAAATCAACTTTTGTCAATTTTACGTTTTTTGAAGTCCACATGRGTTACAATTTCAAAAAACTTCTCCCACGACCACTGAACTGGACCCGTCAATCCTTTTTCTTAAGAATCTTACCAATTATCAATAACCACCCATCAATGAGATGAACACGTTTTTAAGTGGATGATTATATTTTTTGTAGCGGAGAAAATGGTTTCCAGTTAAGGGGATAAATTACCGCCGAAGGATAATAAAGTTACTTGGATGCTTTGTAAAAAAAAACATCTATAATCTAAGCAGAAGCGATATAAATATGCCCCATAGTGTATGAGTGCGTACGTGCGCTCAGTTTACAGTTCACTAGTTTTCCACTGATGCATATTATTTGCTGCCGCACACACACACACACACTCCCACGTGTAATATATGTGTAGTAAGTAACATCAGAAAGCCATTTCTCATTGGTTTTTTTTGTTTGCGCTGTCACATGCTCTACTAATTGGCTCGAAAACGCCGCCTTACACCCACACCAGCGCAGCCACGCTCCCATGCAGTGCTCCTTAATATTCATATGCTGTTAGTTTTGCTTCAATAGTTTTTCAGTGTCATTTATGTAAATAAATTTTGATAAATTATGATATCGCCAATATCCACGGCTACATATGAATTTAACCGCTTTATGTGTATGTGTRTGTGTTGAATAGAGTGCGCGTAGCATGCTAATGAGGCCTCTCAATTTTCTAGTTGCTAAAATTAGAGCGCTTCCGACATGATAAACTGCCAGGGGTGCAAACTATATTATTACATTATGTAGTATGTATAAAGTATATATTCCATGTATGATTGTATTGGTGCGCTTACTGGTTTCCCATTAAATATGCGAATATTTCACACCATATTTCTTATTTGTAAGCAACACCATTAGTCTGTGGATTTTTGGTCGCAATCGCGTAATTTACATTCATTGTCATTAATCATTGACAAATAACTGTAATATCAGACTAACTAGCGTATTTCGCAAATCAAAAACAAAATATTGCATTTGTAGTTTCGTTGTTAATAAATTAGACTTTTCATAGTATTGTATTTGATAATAATAATAGAATATTTGAAAAGAACTTTAATGAAACAAAAAAAAATTCAATATTTTTGTTTTTAACAAATGTTGTTCKGTACTTTTCGAGTTCATCATACATATATTAGTGCGCTGCGAGTCGAGCTAGCAAATGGTATAAATGCATTAAACTGCTAACTGTACCAATCGTTAMGGGTATTTGTATACAATATTTTAATTATAACTTTTTAAAAATTTTAATATTGTACGGCGTTAACGCCAGCCTTTATTTTTAAGCCGATTTCCAGCCACACCTCTGGTGAAGAGAAACTCCATTTGGACTTCAGCGAACCCTTAAACCGAATATATCRGAGTGGYACGTCATGTGCTATACACAGCATTCCTATTGGCTGCCGATAGAAGAGACTGTAGCAGTATGATGGGAATACTAACTGGTCACTGTCTGAYGRCGACACWCGCCCGCAAGATGGGGCGGACAGATCGAGAAGACTGCAAGAAAAGCCTAAAGCAGAGACCAGGGCCAGTGAAGCTGCAGAGTCTGTTAAAATTAGGGTTCAGAAAGTCTTCTAAACGATTACTACTCTTCTTGGACTTAGCAAGTGAACTCCATCTGGTTTCGCAAAGGAACAAACTGGTCTAGGTCTAGGGGTGTGGCTTATTGGCCTACCACATAAACCAAACCTAACATAACCTAGCCGCGACGCCAGCCTCCMCACGAGTTGGCTGCCGCATCTTCTACAAATATTACTCACGTYTCCAGGGTGCGCGGCGAGTACGCAAGAGTAGGAATTGGGAATAGTCCTACAACTGTAACTGCTTRCCCAGWAGATGTAKTATTTATTAGGAAAAAATTTAGAGTTTATTTTAACACTGAAAGATCAGTGGTTAAGAAACAAGATGGTTAACATTATACGGCTGATTTAAGCGATTCTTGACAACTTGGAAATCGCCCATCAAAGCGCTGTTAGGTTTTGCCAGGATACAAAATAGTATCTAGAACTCAATATTTCTAAAGATAATACTACAAGTCGAGGAAATATACTAAAATATTAATAGTATGCTAAAAGATTATATGGTACAGGGTTTGTCCGAAAAGTAAAAGAGCCGATTTTATTTCTCCTCAAGCACCTGGAGAGTCAGGACAAACATTTTCCCGCGACGTGTTTCTATGAGTGGCTCAAGCCGAAAATGCAGCGTTCGTTAGAGCAGAGGTAAGTGATTAAATTCTGAGTGAAACTCGGTAAATCTACGACAGAGTCGTTTCATATAAATACCCAGATATTGCCTTAGCGAGAAGTGCCTGATGCTCATTGTCTTGTTTGGCATCAAAGGCATTGCTCACAAGGAATTWTTTCCTCCTGTTTTACGTGGAAGTCCTCAGAAGTGTGACCTCCCGGACAATTTTTTGTTTCCTTGCTTGAAAAGGATAATGAGAGGGGATCCAAGCAGCATGCACTTTGTTTTTTAATCGACTCAGTGCCATTATTTTCCGCACAAACCCTGTATACAATGTCAAAAAGTATAGAATAGCAATTTAGCCACAAACTTGCTCMATGTAACCCTAATAAATCACATTACACGCATTACTCTTGAGAGAATAATATTATCAGACTCAAATTTTACGTAACTAATACATACTGACTTGACAGACGAGCTCTGTTTACGAGCATAATATTATGTAACTACCCGTTCAACTTTGGACTTCCTTACTCTCTTTACAATACAGTCTCGATTTAAGGTTCATTTAGCATGAAATTTGATAACAAACTTTTGATAATGGCATCAGTTTATTTTACTAAATTTGACATATTCACAACTCACAGGAGACTCCTACATATACAAATACGCAATTAGAAGAGAATAAGTGTACGAGAGTTTTAAATACATGGATGTCTACCGTATATTTAGGGTCATATGGCGGATAAATAAATAGAACTGGCATCCTCCTGTCAGTTGAGTCGGACCAGTCGGCCGATAAAATGGATAAAAGAAGTCACGTGTTCATACACATGTATGTGTGTGTGCGCGTTCAATTACGCGTCACGCATTTCGTTTGTATGATTTTCGGTACCATAATATTTCGCTCACTTTTGGCTGGTGTCATCGGATGCGGTTGGCCAATGCAGGCGACGGCGGTCGCGTAATACAAACCCTAATAAATTATTGAAAAATAATTGAAATTTGCTCACAAGTCAAATTGTGCATAATGATGTTGCGCTGTTATACATGCATGTGTATGTGCAGAAACTCAAAAATGCTCAACAATGCTAATACCAATATTTGTGTTTATACTTTAAGGTGGTCGTTGTACTTATACATACATTCAAAATATTAATTTTAATTTTGTAATACTTAAAAAAAAACTGAAATTAGAAATTTTAATGCATTTGAAGTGCCTACGTGGACGCATACATACTTACTACAAAAGATAAGTTTTCGGTTTCTGAATACTAGATTAGCCAAAAATCAGATTTGTATATCAATCGGTGCTAAAACTTATTTGAAATATGTTGTTAATATTATTATCACTCAAGTCCTCGATTTACTGACTAAAAGTCGATTAGCATAAATATGATTTTATAATCCCTTTGGATTTCGAACTCCTAATCAATCCTTCGACTTTCGATACATCAAACATAGTAATCTCCACGGCGGCGGTTTCCATYAGCAATACGAATTTAGAACCACCCTAAAAGAAAATAAGCAATGTATTGCATAATTTTCGGCATCATTGTGGTCGCACTTCATGGCGATGGCGTGCAACAAAACTCGACACAATACGCCACTCGCATAAAAAATAAATTGAATGACTACTCTATGAGAATACAACATCGGTCGTCGGCATTAACATGCAAGCGAGATTGTAAAATTTTATTAGTGTAATTGGGTTGGTAAAACGAAAAACAACAAAAACATGTGGGAGAAAATATACAAATCGAAATAATAAAATACGCACAGTTCGTGTTCCGATATTTTCAAATGACGCTTAAGTTTGATTGAATCTGTTTGGATTACGCCAATCGGTTTCTGCGTAATCAAATATTCATGGCAACTCCAACAAACTGTGCACTCAATAGCCAACACGCCCAGCGGCACTGTTTGCCGCAGTGTTACAATTTTATTGCAACAAAATACATAGTTGTATTATGGTGATTTAAAATTATATTCACCAAACGCAAATACTATAAATTTCTGCGAAATATGGCAATGTAAATACGATGTATTTATGCTATTGTGGCGAGCAATGAAAAGTCGAAGGCTTCGTAAAAAATAAAAAGATGTGAAAGAGCTTTTTACTGTGCAGAGGGTCTCATGATTTAATACATTGCTATCGAGGGTTACTTCCAGCATTTCGGGACAGGCAAGTGGCAAAATTAAAATTAATAGGTTTATTTGGGCCATTGGAAAAAGTTAATTTTGAACACGTTACACACTTCTTTRRGCTTCAGAAGTCGGCATCAAGGAATCGTCATTTGTATAGATTTCATATATGACAAGGCGTTATGAAAGGCACTCTCCGGAACAGCCTTGATAGCCGAGGTGAATGCTGTTTAGATCCCCTTTCATCGGTCTTTTCAGGCAAGGAAACAAAAAAGTCCGGTGGGCCACATCAGACTGTAGAGCGACGGCGGAGCATTATAATGCCGGCCTTGGTTAGGTACTTATTCACAAGAAGGGCGGTGTGAGCCGGGGCGTTATCGTGGTGCAACATCCAATCGGCTACGATGTCTTGTCGGACCCGATTTATTCTTCGTTTGAGTCTCTTGCGGGCTTCCACGTAAAACTTAGCGTTTACGGTTTGTCCAGCAGTAACAAATTCATTGTGGACGTTGCCTTTAATGTCAAAAAAACAAAGAGCATCGTTTTCACTTCGGATTTGCTCATGTTTCCCTTTTTTGGGCGAGGATACGCCAGCGTATACCACTCGGAAGAATGCCTCATGACATGAATCGTCACCTGTCGTTACGTTATTCAAAAATTGGGGGGAACGCTGCATTTTYGGCTTGTATTACTCACAGAAACACTTCGCGCGAAAATGTTTATCCTCACTCTCCAAGTGCTCGGAGACAACTCTCCAGAATGGGCATTACTAAATGCCTACAGAATTCTTTTGCACATTTTCCGAGCCACTTGAAACACTTTAATCTAGATTACACTCTACCCGCAATGAGCACTGAAAAGTTTCAATCAAAATCGCGAATATTGTAACTTTTCTCCCTCTGCCAATATTTCATGGCACATTACTTTATCACTGCTCCGAATCAGCATGCATTATATTCTGCGAATAGAAATCATTAAGCGCATTGATACAGCGCAGCAAGTAGAAAATCAACAAATCTAAACCCACTCATTAAACTTGGTTAGCAGCGGAAAATATGTTGCAGTTCGAAGCATTTAGTCAATAGCGCCGCCTGCTGCAATACATGCGAACTGAAGGGAGCAACACCAAACTGCAACTAGTTCAGCTAAGTGATGTCAATCAATCGCTTAGAAAAAGTGCACTTCACCGAAGACAGCCCATAAGCTCCTTTGTTAATAAGAGTYGCATACAAGTATCCATGGGAAACGTCTGGCAGTTGACATTTGTAATATAGGCGATGAGGCTCCGTCGCGGCGCGCTTTGCAGTCATCTCGCTGTGCTCATTAACTTTTACACTGCAATGACAGGCGGAGAGTTCGTACAACAGCAAAGTGACAGCTGACAGTGACTGCTCTTAGGAATACTCACATTATTGTTAGAATTTCGCTGCCATTTGCATTTGCCGCTGGCGCAGTCGACATGTTTAGACATTTCACAACTCGATGCATTTGCACTCGTAGAGGCTTAGAGCTTTGGCGGCAGTTATCAATTGGTATGGGTTAGGAGTTGATTGACTTCAATGCACTCCAAATGAAAGATAAGCTTTATATCTTTATATATTATAGATATTTATGTGTGGGTGGGGTTTGAGTGGATTATGTTCGATTTATTATGTATGTTGTTTACAGTTATGATCCCTTACAATAACGTAAGGAAAAAAATACTTACAACGGTTTCAAAAATTTTCATTGTATTCAGGAAAGCCAGTCTATATATTGAATATATTAATTAGAGTATTACGAAATCAGACTTAATTGGTTTTCATCAAAGACTACAAAGTCTTCAGTAGTCAATAATGAAGTCACGAGCCTTAGCAACGGTCTCTTTTTAACCCGCTAATACACAAATTTACACGTGACTCTATATTGGTAGAACCGAATAAAACTGTCCAACATTTAACCGATATAAATCGCTGAGTAGACTCCTATATAGCATAATCTAGTACATATAAAATATTATACAGACTTACACATTTAAATTATATACAGTCCACTTACGATCCGTCCAGGTCAACTGTGGAATTGAAAACTAATATCTGAAAGCTGAAAATACACAAGCATTTGGTATGCCTATGTATGGGTTGATGAAGAAATTGAAAATCAATCAAAGTCAATTGACTGATATTATTGACCTATTTTGCCATAAATCCTATTAGATATTGCAACTGAGCTGCTATGCCAACAGCTCATAGAAGCGCCAATAAAATGTGTGTTGCACCAGAGGTGTTATGGGTGGGAGATACACATAGACGTATGCCATGRAAGGCTGTTGTGCGTGAATGGATTCAAATTAATGCTCTTGTATACATCAACCCGACAATTGCTGCCTTTGATTGAGATTTGATTTCATAATTTACACACACACATACATGAATTGGTATGTGTTCTGCACATACGAGCATATAGCATTATGTAGGCCGATTTATGACGATGATTGATTTATGTTTGATAGTTGTTAAATGGTGCTTAATTGGGTTACCTTGGGAGCACATTGGCCTCCATTGTCTTACCAAAAATTTCAAAGATATCATTCWACTATATATCATATTGTTTTATATTACAAGGTCTGGATTTCTCTGCAAGTTTCATTGCAATATCTTTCCTATTGTACCAAAAGGATTTGTCTGCATATATTCTAAAAAGCTCAGAACAACACAGTTATGCCTTCTTAAGAAGGAATCTATCCCGATAGAAGTTAAACCATGTTTTTGTAAATAGTCTTAATACCGTATCTTGATTTACTCTTTGAAAATTATTTTAAATTGAATAATATAATCACCCAATGTTTCTTTTTTCAAATTAGTACAAAATTTCTTTATATAACAAAAAAAAAAATAATAATAATGACAAACAAAACCATGGCTCGTTTATTCTTATTAAAGATATTTATGTGTRAATCGCTATGCTATCTCATGTACTGTTATCTGAATATGAAGGTGCACATACGCATACATACTACAAAAGGATATGCATAGCTATACATTTCATGTTATTACACCAATCGCTGGCTGTAATTCGCTATTGTCGCGCGCATCATCAGCTATTAATAGAACAGTAAGAGCACGAGAAAACAAGTAAGACGRAACACGGCGAGTTTGCAACCTAACAACATTTATCTCGTTCATTTTCATATGGTTGGCGAGTTTTAATATTGCTTATGAATGTTTCATCTACTGCAAGCAGTTGATAATGCTGCGGAGGAAGCTGGAGATTCAGGTAAATAAATATCTGGTTTTCAACAATATTCTTAATTTGCGAGTGGCTGGCGGTGCCAAATCGAGCCCGCTGGATGAACAGAGTTATTATRCACACCTGAAACAAGTTGCGCTTGGCTCAAAGAAGAACACGCAAAAATATCATCGCTTGCCAGTAGCCATCTGTTCAATGACGTTGCGTAAGCGTGCGCTGGCATCGTTACCCCAGCAATTGTTGAGTCATTCTGATACTTAGATATGTCTATATGTAAGGGGAGAGACATGCATATGTGCACGCAATTGCATGACAGCAATGCAATTTTCTTTAATGCGCAGCTATTCTACAGCTATTCGTGCTTATCTTTTTGCATATAATTATATGAGCAGCATTCAGTTCCACATGGAAAGGTGCATAAAATTGTATAAAATCTATACATACAGATGATGGCGCTTGTTAACGCTAATACTCATATGCATTTTAAACATAGCTGTGTTTGTATAAGCGTGGAAGTCTTGACAATTGTGTACGCTATTTCTAGTCTAATATCATCGTACTCCAGACTTGCGTGTTTAAGTTTGGATAGATCTTTCTTCTACTTAATTCTTTATTAATTGATGGT
>NW_017537134.1:981188-986847 GCF_001853355.1 Bactrocera latifrons
CATACAAACTGAACATATAGTTACTAACATAAATGCACCTGTGAAGGGTATTTAGCTTCGGTGCAACCGAAGTTAACGTTTTTTCTTGTTTTGGTTCCAATTGGTTCGGGTGGAGAGTGACACCCTAGTCACCTTGGTCGGTCTGAGAGATACGCAGTCCGGCAAATGAAGAAGAAAGAACTCTTGAAATTTGTGTGCCATMAAGTTCTTACTGGACCGCCGTCGTATATTTAAAGTACCGTTAATATATACTTTCGCCGCATCTGATGCCTATATGCGTTTTAAGTAAAATCTCCTCCTTAGAGAAAAGATCACGCATCTTCTTGCATATTTTCGGTAGTGTTTTTTTCACATTTCTCTGAATTTGTTGTTTGCTCGCACACGCTGATAAGTCAGTCAGATAATTTTTTCTTTGCAATAATAAAGACGAAGTATCACGCCATTGGGAGATTATAAAAAATTGTTTGCCATAATTATACATTTTATTACCTCCACACATACTATGCTTAAAACAATAAGTTCTTCTTTCTATCRAAAGTAGACGCCCATACCTTAACCTTTTCCATTTCTGGCCAGTTTATCACTTTTAGCTCCTCACCAATATTCAAACACTTGTAAGCAGGCTCAGGTGTACGAATGGGTTCCCATGAAAGTGATTCCATACCAGGGACGTCTTTGTCATTTGGGTTACCAGTTGCTGCAAATTCCGTCCAAATTCCAATCATGCGTTGTATTGTGCGATATTCAGGGCTCTCCTTAGAGAGTACATTTGCCATTGCATGTGTGAAGAGATAAGCTAGTTCATCGCCATGAGATACGCCTTTCACACCACGACCAAAGCGCCAAATGCGATAGGGATATGGTAATACTTCCGAGTCGTAGTCGAAGCGGTATAGATATGTGGGAGCAGACGTGGCATTAGTCAAACGCGAGAGCAGAACACGATGGAGAGGAAAGTAGAAAAGCAAATAAGCATTGATCTGAAATAATGTAAATATTGAAACAACTGTTAGCGTAAAATTTATCAGTTGAAACGAAAATCATATGGGGACCAATGACAACGGAGTATGTACTCAAATTGAGTGATTTGTCGGAAAAATTAAAGTTTTTTTTTTTTTTTCATAAATCACTATGTAAATCTTAAAATTCTGACCGGCATAAAAAAACTTTAGATGTCTAATCSCAATCATGATCTCTGGAAAATTAACAACACTGAAATTGTTGACAACACTCGATATCGAATCCAATATTCAAACTCTCGATGTGTACTAGATGAATGGTGAGCTTTTCTCCTGAAAGCATTGATCGTTCAAATTAATGCTTTCAAATTTCAGCGTTCTCGATGTGATCTCTGTAAAATCTTCACGAAACTTCGACGTTCCTCTATAATACATCGGCGGAAATTTTTAGCTTAACCAAAAAGAACAAATAGTCGATTGGAACATTTAAAGACTGAAACTAATTCAAAACGAAACCGGTCGAAGATATAAATTCAGATCACTAAAGTCCAGAAGACCGAATATTTGGGACGCCCCCACACAACCTAATCAAACATAAAGCAAATTGTTTTATGCCGCRGGGATATTATGCATATAAAGCCTCTCTCAAGATACCAGAGGGAAAAAGAGTCATTATCAGAATATGGGCTTGAATAAACATTTTGAGTATTTGGATGCAAATTCATAAACTGTCTATAGTGAAGCTAAGGAAAGTATGAACTGGGCGCTTTGTAAGGCAGTACATACATCCATATATTCGTCAGCTGTAAGCTCAGCACTGTCGGCATGCATTTTTTTCAGCTTCGCAGCATTTTCCTCGATATCCACATCATCCACTACTTCATAGGGTACGAAGCTACGACAGGTTTCCAATTCATTCAGACAAATTGGCATTTCCTTGATAACTGTAAGTTTAGTAAATGCATTATATTATGGTTTTTAAAAAATTTAAGTCTTTCATCACTCACATGGCAGCATTACTAAACCCTCCGCTGAAGTATGACCCGCCAGTATAGGCATTGAATTACTCCATGCTGTTCTCATAAGGTCACGTGGACTTTTTGAAATTACACAGTCCGGCGTATCATACGGCTCGATACAGGGTGCAAAGGGAAACATTATTTTTCGTTGTAATTCAACTGTGGTCAGCACTTTCGGCTCCAACTGTGCCAAATCGGTAGCTTTGCATTGTTTCAGATATTCTAAGACATGTTGTTCATCATSTTCCCCCTTAAATCCGGCTAGCTTGGCAAGTGGATAAGCGTGTCGCTCTTGACCATTGTGCGCCCAAGAAGCAATGGCAACGCCAGACATTAAAATTGCACGATGAAATAGACCTCTGGTTTGTTCGGTAATGCTGAGATAATGCGCCGAGGCAGCGCCAGCACTTTCACCGAATAAAGTTATGCAATTTGGATCGCCACCAAAGTTGGCTATATTATTTTTAATCCACTTTAGTGCCAACACTTGATCTTTCAAACCGGCATTACCAGGTATATTCAACTCCGGTGAGGCGAGTGTAAGAAAACCTTTAAAAGGTGACGTAATTTTTTTTTTTTTTAAGTAAGAATACGAAAAAGCCATGGTACAAACCGAAAACGCCCAACCGATATTGCACTGTCACCAAAACCACATCTTTYTCCATGAAATAATCTGGTCCAAACCAATCACGGTTCGCTTCACCCACAACAAARCCTCCACCGTGTATCCAAACCAAAACGGGTTGTGGTTTATCTGGTTTTAACTAGAATTTATATTTTTATGGTAATAATAAATTCAAGGTTATCAGACTGCTTTCTTTGAAACTTGCTTATTCCAACTCACATTCTTCGCATATACATTCAGGTAGAGACAATCCTCCGAACCCTCTGCATTATTTGTTATTAAATGCAGTTGCACGGCTCTGTCTYTTGGGCATAGACAATCGAGTACACCATCCCAGGGCTCAGGTCGCTCAGGCGCTTTGAAACGTAACTCATCCACAGGTGGCTTAGCATAGGGAATCCCCTCGAAGCTATAATATGGCACTTGGTAGATTGTTCTCCGCTTGATGCCTTTCACTTTGCCATATTCGGTGTCAATTACAGCGGTCTCGTTGGTGATTAAACGGTATTGAGCATATCTATTTCCAAGCACGCTGAAATATAGAACTTGTAAATTAATGCTCAACACAAATTACAGCTTGAAGACACGAACACAACGCAAATTGCATATTGATACTCGTGATCTAAGTTCAACTTCGACCAGTAGAGCTGTTGCAATCAAAAGTATGTTTATGTGATTAAAGCAAATTCTTCCAATGTAAGTCTCGTAATTTCSATAACAAATTTTTAGAACGCAGAAGACGCTTACTACTGTGTAGGTGTGCAAGTGGTAGAAAGGTCACACAAATATTTGACTAAGTTGATGAACGTTTTGTTTATATCGTTCTCAAGGTCACTACTAYAATCACGGAGACTTAGTGACTTATGCTTAAAAGTGCTATTCTACTTGTGTTTCTGACTATAAAAATTAATATTGTATATGTATCTAAGCCCTTGCAAAATGACAGACTTAATTTTTCACTTCATCACAACTCACTTTAAGCGCCAACGAAGTTTATCTAAAAAACCGACATTAGAATGCATGTCGCCCGATTRATTAGAAAAAATCGCACTATTAAAAAATCAGTATTTCTTCTTCTTCAGAAATGTTTTCAAATATTTCCCGCCGCTTTGATTCAACACCGTTATTTCGCTAGCCCCAAGCCAAGCGAATTGCTTCATTCAACTGAATTCTGTTTCCATTACCATCTTAGTGGAAAGCCGTAACAATCCAAACATCACGTAAGTATAGAGCAAAAATAAATGTGAATTAATTAAAACTCAATCAAATAAAATGTTGTCAAGCTGTCAAGCACATCCATAAATACAAGCACTCTAAACAGATAACAAAAAATCTGTTGTGTTTTGGTTAATGCTCTCATGCGTTATATTTGTTTCCTAAGCCATTAAATTCAGATATTATATTCATGCGATAGCATACACAAAGTATATACATAGTACATATATACATATATGTGTTTATATGTTTGCAACACCGGTTAATCACTGCTTATATATGTATGTATATGCTGACAGTAAGCAAAATGTTATAAAGCGAGTGTKAGTAGGCTGTTTCTCCCGGCGGTTAGCTCGCTTTGTACTTCTTTGTACTACTACTTATGTATGTATGTATGTATGTCTATTTGCTTGCTTATCGTCGATGCAAAATTTACTAATAGAATTTTCAAATAACAGATAACGAATGCGTTTTGTAGATTGCAACATATTGCTACAATTGTAGCCGCTTTGTGATCGAATGGGTTGTCATAAGAGTTAAAAGTAAAAATCTACATCGCTTACATATATATGTATTTTAGGTATTATCACACTGAGCAAAATAACTGATTTATCTAAGATATTTCCCAACCGTTCATGCACGAAGTCAGCGTAGGTTGGGTATGTGAAAACTTGGGAAACTACAATATCCAAAAATAAATTTGTTTAAAAAGTCAAAGAAATTGTGYCAMAACTTACATTAGGRCKCATACACTTTATATAAAGGCTTTMGGTCTTCMGSGTGACTTTAMATTTTATTTTTTATTTCATTTTAKTTTAGAACCTAAAACGRATAAAATTGGAYGAAAACTTGACCAAGCCCCCATATAACAATCATATAACATTCAGATGATCTCACTCCATATATTTGGGTGGTAATATGTGAGGTACCTTAATGAATCTCAGTGAAAATTTTACTGATAAATAAAATCAGGTCGATTCTTCCAAGTTGCATGGGTATAAAATACTCGATTTTAATCGAACTTAACCCTTCCTTACTTGCGAATACAGAGACTGATATTCACACAGCCATCAAAAAATAATATTTGATTACAATATTTCTAAATGGGAGAAGCGAGGGGAGCGGTGCAGTCAAGTGCAGCACACTTAAATTGATAATGTTATGAGATTACATTTCTTTGCTGTGTAAAAGTGAGATTTATTATACGTTGTTGTTTGACCTTTTGCGAAATAAAAATTTAATAATTGTTTTCTGAACTTGAGCTCAACCGAGTATTTAAAAAATAACTCCTACGGTTATGCAAATTGCTTTCTAATAAATTGTAGAACTTTATAAAAAAATGGTACATATTAGATTGATGTTTAAAAAAGTTGTTTGGAGATATAAGGTACACGCTATTGCGAGTGTATAATTATAATAGCTTCATGCTAAGCAATCGTTGGCCGATTGTCTTTGATTAAGCCTACAACTGTCATTCATAAATATTTTCAGAGATAATGAAATGAATGATGAAAAAACCAAAAAAAAACAAAAAAACAAAAACAAAAAATAACGAAAAACGCAAGTCATGCCATAGCCATAAATTTAATTAAATGATATGAAAAAATTTATTATGATTATTAAAAGAAGCTGTCATACCCATTAATGTTTTACGAACGCAAAATAATCTTGCTGTTTTACTAGTAAACAATTCASTGAAATGTTTGCAAGAGAGTTGCAATTATTCATAAGCCTCATAACTTATATTTGGTATATAATTTCGGTGAGAAGTGAAATATAGGCAGGAAATTGAACATAACCTGGAATGTGGAAGAGTATAGGCGTCGAGCTCACTTATTTGT
>NW_017537134.1:986950-1016797 GCF_001853355.1 Bactrocera latifrons
ATATATATATAGATTGCATGTATATATATATATATATATTAGGGTGAATCAAAAAACTACGAATGTTTCTTCGCTTGATTCGCTGAACAAAGGTGTTTATAGACACCTCTAAGAAGAGCTCTCCTAGAATGAGCTCTTAAATATAATATAATGAATAGGGTAATTTTCATATAGCCTTGGAATSGGTATATCTTATCAGACTTTTCTTTCATGCCATTAATGAAGCAGGAGGGAATCTGCGGAATCTTACATACTGAATCTTGAAATTGGTAAAGCGATTTGTGAGGAAGAAAAACTGCGATTTTGTCGTTATGACCAAAGTTAGTAAAGCTAAATTTTTATATATCTATCCTAACATAAGGAGGGTTAGGTTCCACTTTAAAAGGTTTCGTATGGAATTTGTTCACAAASCAGTGCCACTTATTGTATTTTCCATTTTTTAATTAACTGAATGGTTTCTATTAAACAAAATTAAACGATAATTTGGAGAAATGGAGAAACATCGAGATCTGTAGAAAGTGAGTGTGTAATCTTATCTACCCCCACCAATATTTTCGGTTTTCAAGTTTTTCATACAATACTACAATGGCAACTATTTCGTTTACTTCTATAAGCTCCTGCAAGATACTATATACATATATACAGATATAAATATGTGTASAACTATTCTTGACAGTAAATCATTGCCAAACATAATATGCTCCATAWGTCTAATAAATGACGAATTAAGCACAGGCAAATATATCCAAAACTCAAAAACTGAAACTCTAGTTATTGGCAGAAATTGAGTTATTTTGTTATGTTTACGTTATGTTTAYGATAACTTTCTGTTAAGTACACATAAACCAACATCTATCTGAGACCTATTGCTTCAAATCACGGCTAGGACAATAATAACCAATTTAGGACGACAACGTGAAAAATTCTCTGGCATTAAGAAATCATATCTTTCTCTTATGAAAGATTTGAGACTTTCAATAAAATATTTACTCATACTGGTTTGCATTCTTGGACTAATGTATGTATGTATATATAAATATTCTGTTTTATTTCACGCTTAAAAAGCTAGTAGAATAATTGTACTGCCGCAACGTGGTGCATTGATGTATTAAACATGTATGTAAATGTATATATCTATTGACGTATACAGCTTAAGTTGCATGAGCACTTTGGTTTGAGAGCGTAAACTGTATAATATCTTATACTTAATACCTAGAAGCAGTTGTAAATAAGCAAAAGGAAAGGCATCACATTACCGATATGTGGATATGCCCCCAGTTGGAATTACACCTTAACCCGATTTCGAAAAATTGCTAAGGGCACACGTAAATCTCATTTAATGCGGCTTTTAATAAATATATAGTATGTATGTGCCTTCACAATCATTGCATGAAATCTATTTTCAACATTTGACTCTGAAAATCGATTGACGCTCTCCCAGGTGGATCGCACGGAACGAACCGTTTCCAAAGCGCGCACAGATAGAAATTATGTCTACATTTTGTGATGTTTTTGAAAAAATCTTCATCATCTATTGGCAGGATTCAATTAACAAGCACGGAGGCAGCTAAGTTCGGATCTAACCGAACATTTTATACTCTTGCAAGATGCAAAAATCAAGGTCTAAGAAATTCGTTAGAGAAAATATTGGAGTAGGGGGTAGCATTTTATTAAAATTCTTTGCCATAACCAGAGTATAAAAACATATTACTTTGTCTTAGAATTCATTGTGGTTAGAGGATCACATAACTAAAAGCTTTCAAAGCATAAATGTCTGAACAAATTAATACATTCGTCTRTGCCAATTCTTTTATGTGTGACTGTTCGAACTGACATTGAAAAATAGAAAAGCCTAAGCGGCAAGAAAGCACTCACAAATCAAATTAGCAAMGCAAACATGTATGTGTGTACAAGTGTCAAGCTTAATTGACCACTTACATGCACTTCGGAAAACACGACCGTGCAGACAAGTGATCTTTAAATGGATAAGCGAAGCTTATTTTGAGAATTTTTAGATATAGCAAATATTCAAAAATTGCTTTTGAACTTTATAATRGTTTTACGCTTATTTTATCCATTTATGATTTATGTGTAATTTAATAAATTTTATTCGCACAAAAGATCAAAATTTCAGCCATGACATGGTGACACTTTTCATTCATATCCGTTTAATATTTAATCCAAACTTATGGCGCAGTGCCAATAACAAACATATTCATACRTAACGCCATATACTGATATGTATGTATGTCAAATTCGAACACACATTCATGCTAGCTTATGGAGGGGCGGTAATCGAAACGAAATAAAATAAATGCGCCAATTTGAAATCGGTTCAAGCGCGCCAATGTAAACTTGACTTGGATGCATTTACAACCGACACTTTACGCATAATGTTCGGTGTTTTAGCTCCAGTAACCGCATTTTAGCCACTACTACGGGGCGCTATTGATAAGCCAGTGGAATTTGYAATCCCTTATTGCAATGCTGCAGCATTGCCTCATGTTATATTCAATAGTGACAAGTTTCATAAATTTCGCAAAATCTTTTCTTCCGACAAYCTAAAATTACATAACCTACTTATTCTAATCTTTTGAATTTTCAAATTTAAATATTGAAATTATCCAAAACTACAATCTAAATAAAAATRCAGCCCTCACTTATGGATTCTACCAGCTGCCCCCTTGCATGCTCCTACGTTGAGTTCCATTAATCCAAAACTGTCACAAATGTGTGTGGGTATTGTGAATATTTACCCATGACATTTTGGCACATATTGAATTTAGTAATATGGACAAATGCATGCGAACCCCAATGTCGCAGCAAACAAAGCTGACAGCAACGTGCGTAAATTAACTTAAACATTTGGACGTATTTGCTCAATATCTATGCAAAGTTGTGTATTTATGTACCCATGTGGGACGGGTGTGTGGACGTAGTTTTATACCCTGCGGGTAAAATTTGGCCTAACTGCGGTTACTCAGGAACAATTCTGCTTTGAAGTAAAATATAATTACACTGTAATTTTGAACATGAATGTAATGCTTACTTTAAACCTTCCCGAAATTCTGAAGATATATTATCAAGAAAAAGCATCGTGATAAGCCCGTCTTTAAATTGTAATCCAGCAATTGCTGATAATCGTTCAAAATTTAGGTAATTTACAGGGACCATGCTTTTTAGCTCCAACAAATATGGCTGCACATACTTACACATATACATACAATTTAGTGTTAAGAGTGTTAGTGTTAAGCCTTCCCATTAAACCATTTCCCAAACACGCCAGGAGCTGATGATGCGCCTTCGGAGAATTCGATATTGTTGGCTTAGTGCACAGGCACACCTATAGTGTTGTTGTTGTTRTTATTGTGTTATTCTAATCATATGTGGGAGTAATACTACTGACTTCACTGCGTTATTGGTCGCTTTGTTCTCGCGGCAATGTACGCAATTCTCTGCAAACCATCGAATATCACACGCCATTGGACATTTTCAACTATCTTTGAATGCGATTCAATGTGGGCCAAGCAAAACGCCAGCACAAACAATCACACTGTTGTGTAGGTATAATGCACGTAGGCACCCTGTGGGAAAATTCCTCAGGTCATAATTAATAGAGTTCTAGTTTTCGACACACTATTCCGGGTGAAGCATTTTGCGCGGTCACGCAGTCCCACTGTAAGAATTTATGCCTTCCACTTTTATTTCCAATATGCATGAAAGTTTCAGAGTATAGTCTAGAAATGATTAGGTTAGCTTTGTATTTAAAAAATTTCTGTTATGAAGCTTTGATGGTAAGAATCTGAAGAAAATCAGGTCCTCGTTTATCAACGAAAAATTTATAAGTGTCACAAATATACCAAAAATGATGCTMACGTATTTTATTATAGAAAGGGAAAGTCTGAGTACTTTTGGTATAGTCTCATAGCAGGAAAGCCAAGGAGAGAGTGAGTGTGGTATGATTCAATTTTGTTATCTTTCGAAATTTCCAGAAAATTTCTTACGGCATTAGTAAGTACCAATAAATCATTCATGAGCAGAGTTCTAATAAACAGACAGAGAACTGATTTTAAAGGGCTACACCAGCGATTTTCGGAATTTTTTTTTTTTTTTAAGAAAGTGTTCAATTGAATGTTTTGAACTTCTTTGCACGTAATAAGGTTTATTTTCCGCTATATTTTGGGATTTTTTTTTTACAAAAATTTTGAAAAATAACGGTGTTGCTGTCTTTGGAGGTGACAAAAAAAACAGAAAATGAGCACCATCCGCTGACTTTAGATAATCCTCGTAATCGAGATCATGAATCCTTATAAACTCCCGCATTTTAATTATGCACGCAGCGGCCGAAAGCATTTGTTGTCTCGGGTGGATCAACGCACTGGGATTTAGCAACTTTCACTTTGCTTGACTATTATCGATTTTGATAGTTTCCCTTACAAAAAAAAAATTGCTTCAATAAATGAAAAATATGTTTAGGTTAAAATAAGTATATATTTACCTGACCTCGCATCTCGTAATGTTGGCCTACACAAGTTTCTTTGCTTGATTATGTTGCCTTGCACAGCTTGTCCTTTGCTGTAACGCTTAACAAGCGCAACAATAGAGCAGCAGCTGGTTGTTTGTGTTGTTGGCATACGCGCAAGCGGAAGTACTTAAGTATAGCACAAACGGAAGTAAACGAAACTAAAGTTGAGTACTGCTTGTTTTACCGCTAAAAGAGTTCAGCAGGCGGTTTGGGGCGTGTGTGTGCATACCTTATGCTATGAGCTAAGTTTCGTCTCATTCATGTGGTTTTTGGGTGGTTCGTTTGTTTATGGTTAGTCTTTTTGCGCCTGCCAACCGCCTGTTTAGTGCTTACAGCCCACAACACGCTCCGCGCGCACGCCACATCCTTCCCGGCTTTGATATGCAAAACAAGTAGCAACATCACCGCCTTCTCCGTTATTATGCAACGCTTTTTGTATTACTCTTTTGCTTGCAATTTCTCGCAATTTTTTGCTTGTCTTTGACACCCTCCCGCGCCATGCCGCGCTCTAGCGCTGTCGCACGACTTGAATTTCAAGTTTCCCCTTGTTCACTGGGCAAACGCAAACAAGTCGCGCGCAAAGCGGAACTGAGGGCGAGTTTCGACAGGATGTACTATTCTGAGTTTTATGCACTTTTATTACTGTAGTAATGATGATTTCGTAGTTGTTGTTTACTTTGTTGTTGTTTTCTCTTTTCAGTTTTCAGTTTTCAGTTTTTGGAGACTATTGTGCAAGTACAAGCGTTAAGTAGTAGCCAAGTGGCCAAGTCGACAGCGAACACGGACGACGCGTCTCCAACCGTGTTTACAACGACCATCCAGCGCGGCAACAATGGCGGCTTCGTGTAAATATTAAAGGAAAACAAATTATTTTCGGGCTTAAAGTGTTGGCAGCGTTTCCAAAATGTAAACAACAACTACAACGAGTACCCTAGACGTGTTTTGGTTCTGCTTGTGCTGCTGCCTTGCGGTTTTGCACTTTTCTGTTTGTATGTATTTACACGAAAGTAATTTTCTTGCTGGTTTAGTCTCGTAAAGGCTCCATGCACTTGAATTGCATTTACATTTTTGGCAGCTTTGTAAAAGGAATCGCATGGCAACAAAGGCGCTCTACACTCTTAAGAAAATGTTGAAAATAATTACGAAAAGCGAATCCAAAAAGTTGGAAAATCTTCAGCAAAAGCATTCCATTCAAATTGAAGTGCAAAACACTTCTTCTAAATCAAAGCTTCTGTTGAAATTATTTGTCGGAGTGCGAATTAAATCGCTAAATTGCGAAAAGGATTGTACTGTTTCGGATGTACTTTGAGTTTTGCAAATCCGTAGATTGCAGTAACAATGTCTATTGTTATACAGAAGCGCTTCTAACTAATATATTTAGCTGTGGCAGTTAAAATTTCCATAAAATAAATCAGGACTTCACTTCAGCTATACCAGATTTGAAGGTGACGCAATTTTAAAACTCAAAGATGAACCCTTTTTTGCAACACTTTTTGGGTTACAATGTACCAGCATAGCATACTTTCGAAAATCTACGCTTCTTGTCTTCCCCTTGAAACTGAGCATAAGAGAATGGGAGAGTTTAAATCGACTTCAAGTCGAGAAAATAATCTTTGAATTTATCACAAGGCTAGCTTTTTGATTGGAAAAACCCCAAAAATAATTAGAAATTACAGTGGTGGCGTCAACATATCGAACTGGGAGAGCAGTTGTGTCATAAATGGACCAATAAACGATGAAAAATATGATTTGGCCAAGCTTAAACCTTCAAATAGTATTATACCAGGTTGGTCAATAAGTTTTGTCGTTCGATAAGAGATGGCGTTGCTACCAGCCCAATTTTCTTTTGATTTGTTGGTACACTCTTCGTTCATTCTTTGCTTACAAGCCATTTAGTGTCGCCATGTCACAATATTTTTTACAATGGAAGAAATTTAATATCGTGCAGAGATAAAATTCGAATTTTTAGAAGGTGTAGCACCAAAAGAAATTCACAAACGAATGTTAAAAGTGTATAATGATTATTCACCTACAATTAGAACAGTAGAAAGATGGGTTGCTGAATTTAAACGTGATCGTACAAGCCTAGAAGACGATCCACGTGAAGGACATCCAAGAAGCGTATTAACTGCAGATGTCAGAGTCAAAATATAGAATACGGTTTTGAAAGATCCCCACTTGACTTAGAGGGATGCTGGATAGGCTCTACACATCTCATAAGGCAAGGTGAGCCATATTTTAAGTGAAATTTTGGGTTTTAGAAAGCTGTGTGCTAAATGGGTACCGCATTTGTTAACAATGGAACAAAAACACATTCAGATGCGACTTTCTCAGCAACATTTGGAGCGTTTCAACACTATGGATGAGACTTGGGTCTATCACCATGAGCCTAAATCAAAAGAAGAGACAAAGGAGTGGTGTGAACTCAGTTGTTCTGAATATTATTGCAACCTTTGGGACCAGCTGAAGGAAAAAATTCGTGAAGAAAGACCCGGTTTAAAGAAGAAAAAATCGTTTTTCATCGTGACAATGCATCGTGTCACAAGAGCATTTTGACAATGGCTAAAATCCATGAAATAGAGTTCGAATTGATGGAGCAACCACCGTATTCACCAGATTTGTTTACCACCGACAAGCGTTTTTCATCAAATAAAGGGATGGGAGCCACCGATTGAAGGATCGTTTAAGCAACAACGCATGAAAATTTCTGCATAGCATTCAATGGGGGGCTATTTAAGTAATGTCAACAAAAACTAAACTGTAATATTCTTCTTCGCAGTAGCAAATAATTACAAAATGCTATTTAGTAGACTGCATAAATGTGTACACATGTATGGTTATGTTCAGAACATCACTATATCACAACAGCAACTGCCAGTCATCCTAAAGTGGGCATGCCATCAACTCCTGCAGCGGGGTCCAACGGGTCATAATAAAATTATGTTTTTGCATAAGAAATGACAAAACTTTTACTGACACTCATTTTCTAGCGTTACTGCAAATGCAATTAGATCTAGTTCTACGCCACCGCAGAGCGAATAATATAATGGAAACTTACAGGGTTATTCTCATCATGTACTGGCATGTGCCAAATTTTGGTAAAATATGACATAAACGTCTACTGATTGATAAACGTGATTATATCCAGCAAAAAAGGCTTCTTCTACAAATCTCACTCATAGACTCACAACGCCTTTTTATTTGAGTACATAATTGCTTACGCCGTTACTTTTAGGCTTCAATAGCATGCAAAAAAAAAATAACTTCAGCGCCTAAAAGTTATTTGGCTTCAAGGGTTAGGAACTTCCAACATCTTAATTAAATTTCCCCAAAATTTTAAATCACACAATTGACTCTTAAATTTCGACTACTCATTAAAGTGCACCATCCTTCATTGCCAAAGCGATTATAGCCCAGCGTAAGAAGGCCCGGAAATGACTTTTTATTTGCATATTACCATAATTTTCAACCGGTCCGCGCAGAGACATAAAGAAGCAACTTTATGAGTCTCACAAGCGGCGGTCAAAAACATAAAACAAATAACTTTTAGTGACATTGCATTTATTAAAATAATTAATATATTATTACATTAAAATGTATGCAATAAAGTGAGAAGTAAAAGATTGAATAAAAAGGAAATCAAAAGTAGCGACGCAAAGATCAAACAAGTAAGCGAGGGCCCAAAGGAAATTTCGCTGAGAGCCTACACATTAACACCCATTAACCTCTCCACTGGCGATAAACGGAGCGCGAAATGAAAAACACAAACAAAACTGACGGCCAAATAGCGCAGAATTTTTAAAGAAATTGTTAACTAAGCGAAACGCCAGCGACATGACACCAAAGCGTGTCATGCAAATACGAATATTATGTGTAACAACGGTTTCGGCGACCATGTCTGGCCATTTGAAAGCGCGGCAACGCAACGAAGAAAGGAAAAAATGTGTAATTAAATTTTAAAATTTGTTGACCGCAACGTGCTGAGCATGCAAATGGAATTGGAAATTGGACAACGCATAGCAGAGCAGGCCAACAATGGCAGTTGTGAACAAAAACCCACAACAGTGTGTCACAGAGGGCAAAAAAGGAGGGTGTAACGAAAATTAAAAAGCGCAGTTAAACGCGGCTGAGCCGTTACACGCGACATCACAGGGTAAGCAACAGCTAAATATAGTAGTGCGCAAGTGCTTGCCGATCATATTATGTATGAGCGGCAAACAGAGAACTCGCAAAATAGAAATGTGCAAGGGTATACATGTTTGAATGGTATATATGTACCTCTACATAAAAAAATCAGATTTTTGCTTGATATTAAAACGGCGCTGATTTATGCAGAAAATTCAAGTGTGTATGTACATATATAAAATACATAAAATAAATGCCGGTATTAGGGTGTGTCTAATTTATACAAAAATTAATTTTCATCAGATTTTCCTACATGAGTATAGTTGAATACATCTCATATTACATTATTTGAATGGAAACAGATAGAAGAAACTAAGAAAATTTAACCTCACAGTTTTTTTTGTTCATCTCACTTTTATCGTCTCTTGGTAGCTACTGAATCACTTAATAGATTTTAACCGTTTCGGAGCAAATTGAAAATCGATGTAATATTAGTGTTTTTGCAGTGTGTTTTCAGTCTGCAGAGGAAAAAAATACTTGTAATTATTTAAATCCCTCAACATCCCTCAACATCGCCAAACAGTTCCAACATTTAGGGTTTCCAACATTTATAACCACCCTATTTATAACCACCCTTATAACCACCCTAACGTATACGCACCTCTATATTTACAAATGCTTACATATGACTTATCAAGTGAAATTTGTTGCTTTCGTTGCCCATCATGCGGCAAGTGTGGCTGATTGCTGTACCAACAGTCGCTTTAAAAAATATATATTTATAGTCATACACATACACGCACATATGCTCATATATAAAAGTAGATATGTGTTGCATGACGCTGCACATCGATTGCACTATTAAAAGCATCCGTGCTGATGCCCATGCCGATGACCAAAGGCAGTTGCCGACGGCCAGTTGCAGCGTCAACGTTTATGTCAGTGCCAGCAGCCCAGCGATTTGCATATTCGTTTGTTCCTGGAAACTGTGATATTTTTACCGCTTGCACTTGCAATAAAACGATTGTTTACGTCCCGACTGCACCGCCACCAATTCAAGGGTAATACTGGCCGTGGGCTACCAGTAACTAAAAGCCGCCACAAACGCTTGCATAAAGCTATTGATTGCAGGTTGCAAGGTTCGTATGGCTGGAACACAGTGCATGGTGACAATGATTTAACCGAAAGAAATTCAATAAATGCTTTGGTCGAAGTTGACGGCAAGCAAAGAATAAACTAAATGTTCTAACATAAGACTTGGTGAGACATCCAATTGTCTCAAAAGACTCGTTTTAAGGCTCTTGCAAAGACCTTGCGTGATTACAACATTATAATCTGTTTTGTTTAAATTTACGGTCCAGTTTGATAATGAAATAACAGTTGTCACTCATGGTGTGGATTCATCAGGGGTTTAGTGTTTCTTTTTTAATATAGGATGCTTACAAATATATCACACAAAATATAAGGTGAGTTTTGAGGCAATTATTTATATTTTTCAAACTCACCGTTCCTTCTCATGTGTCTGATCCCGGAGCGACATCTTATTTAAGGCTTCAACAAACGTTTCAAAGAAAAAATGAAGTTTCAAAAACTCAGCTTCGTAGCTTAACCCATCTTCGGCCGCTAAATGAAATCACACTAAGTTTTTAATTTCCTTTCGAAGGGATGGTTTTATGATCATAATCAAGAATTATTTAAAAAAAAATTTTTTTTGATCAACCGTTTTCTTGATATGAACTGGTCGAAAAATCGACCGCTGGCCAAAAACCGTCAAGTATGAAAAAATATATTTTTTTGTTTTATTTTCTTTAAGAAAAATTTAATGATTTTAGTTCAAATTATTTGCTTTTATTTAAAAATATGTATTTTTTTTTTATATAATACATGTATATTGTACAGACGTAAACTTAAAAATTTTGATGATATTCATCAAAACATTTAGTATGTAAATAAACGTTACACTTTTTGCAGTAAAAATAGTATGTTTCTTGCATAACTTCCAGCGCTGATATTTATTTTCAAGGCTTCTTATGACGGCGTGTACCTTTTCGTTGATCCGAGAGAGGTTCGATGGATGTCCAGAGTCCTCATCTTCATCTTCATTCTCGTAATCTTCCTTATTGCCGTAAGTCAACAAATGGTTTGTGGTTTGGTTGTACAATGCAACATCCATGCATTGACCATTGCGTTACCAAGAGCATTAATCCTCGTATACATATCCGATAGTTGGCCACAGCATTGTCATGAAGATCCACTCCACCCATACCGTGATTATATTCTTGTATTACTTTGGGCTGTGGAATTGTGATAGTTTTCTTTTGCTTCCGACAATATCTTTTAGCATATACCATTGGTTCGGCTGTGGAGTTATTAGTAATAACGTTGGCGACAGCGTTATCGTTCCACCGCACAGTCAGTATTTCTTGTTGACCATCGAGTAGCTGGTCAAATGCCCCGTGTTTCTCTTTTTTTAAATTCCTCAAGGGCGATTTTGCCATCCTATTTTCACGTATAGTACCGGTTGCAAAAAATCGACGCTCATTCATGATGGCACATAAGATGATAGGATGAAAAAAAAATTGTCCAAGAAAATAATATGGCAGTCGTGGTCAGTTCCGTTACCAAGCAAATCAAAAACAGTTTGTGCTCCTAGATCGATATTCTTATCGTGAGGGGTTGCTGCACCCCCATATAGTATACTAGAAAGTAAATATCCACTTTCTGAACATAAGCACCACGACTTAAATCCAATACGAATCGGTTTTTCTTTGATAAACATTTTGCATGAGTGTCGACCAAAGTATGGAATCATCTGTTCATCTACGGAAAGAATATGGCTAAAAACTCCGAACTGCATAAATTTGTTATTGAGAGCATCAATAAGCGGGCGAACCTTGGCAAAACGATCTACTGTATTTAAATCGGTGTTATCAGCGAGATGTTAGAACCGTTTTATTATTTTAAACCGATGACGACTCAACGCTTGTTTTACAATTGGAATTCCCATGTCGGGCCGAACAGACCAGTAATGGTCAATATGAGGCAAGGTGTGATACCCGGAAATGTACAAAATACCAATGAACTTACGTATTTCCACTGGCGTGACGTTAATGGCAGCATTGTGTTGATTCGCATATTCTCTCTGCAATTATTAATTTATCAAAATACAACGAGAAAATATCATACGGAGATTTAGAGCCTGCAAAAAAGTTAGGTATGAATAAATACTCGTATATAAGTATATAAGTATATATATGAATTTATGCATATATAGACATGGCAATTTAAACTTAATAGTTAGAAATAGTTAATCAATTGCTTACCAATTTCAGGAAAAATTTCTTCCATTTTGAAAGCTTCGATGTTAATTGACATTCGGCTGTATTCAAAATTTCTGGGTTTTCGCCATACGGGGACAGCAAAATCAGATTTCCTCTTAAATCCGCCAATTATCATAACATTTCCATGTGCATTGGATGTTGATAGATTTTCAGGTTCACTGAGTTTATTACCTACATCCTGAATATTTTCTCCTTCCAATGAGTATTGTAGTTCAACATGACCAGCGATTTCATTTAAAAAATCATCATTGTTGTCATTCAGATTAATCCGGTCATCGTCCAGATCTTCTTCATCTGTCATACACTCCACATGAGGTGGAATGTATATGACGTCGACATCTGTTGCATTCAATACAGCTTGATCCTCCTCGTCCTCTGAAGATGGCTCATTTAAAATGGCCATGATTTCATTAATTTTTATAGCTTTACGAACCGGCATTATCTTCACCAATTGATTTTATTGTATTACGCAAGAAATCGTTCTTTTTGCAATAACAAAGGCAAACAGAATCAATTTGGGGAACTCCCTTTTTAAATTTTACGTTACGATAGTCAGAGGGAGACAAATGTATGAGACGAAAAGGTTACATGCAGATAAAAGTATAAAATCCGAAAAAACTAAAGCAATTGCTATTAAATATTTGATATTTTGAAGATATATACTTGCTTTTTACTTAGTAATAACAAACATTATTCTCCAAAAAAGGTTGTCCTACTTGACGATTTCTGGCCAGTGGTCGATTTTTCGACCACGAAAGAGTATATAGTTTTAAAAGTTGTAATATTGAGGTGAGTTTCTTTTGATTGCTAAAAGTTGATCTCTTGTCTTCGTATACAATTAAAAATAAAAACAATTTTTTTTAAATTAAACAGAAACACTTTAAAAAACTAATTTCTTTATGATTCTACCAAATTTTTCATTCAATTTTTTAACTGAAAAGAACTATGCTTTATGTTTTAATAAAATTCAGAATTTAATTTTTCTGAAAACAAATCATGAAAATAGCACTTAGCTTCAGAAATATGGACCTCGAAAGTTGATGGTCGAAAAATCGACAAGCGGCCGAATATGGGTTAACAGAGGCATTGCTGCATAGCTACACAATAAGATAACTTCTTACGCACCGTACCAGTTGAAGGAGGTGGACATATAGCAAGTGCATATTAGCTGATAATTTTGAGCACAGATTGAACAGGTGAGATGCTAATCTTTATATTGAACCAATTTTATCAGCATATTTTAAAAGAGGAGACAAAATTTTCGAAGACCAAATGCCTGCATTAATTTTTTATTCTTTTACATGACTTATTTTTACTTCGAATGCTTCGTAGTTTATCTATTTTATGGTGTGGTTTGGAACATCAAAAATACAGATCCTCAACAGTACCGCTAAGGAAGCTTGTTTTTGGACTCAAATGTAATAAATCATGAATCATGTCAAATCTTTAAATAAAAGCCAGTTATTTGACAAAAGCAGTTCCACTGTACCCTTTGTAAGTCGGCATACATACATATAAGTGTATAAGAAGAAGTGTGTATACTTCTCACTTGTGTGTATACTTATGTCCATTGCAACATTGGTGAAACTCCATTTTGCAGCACATGTGGCAGCGAATCACCAATACAATGTTGCAATATATTTTATTACCATTGGCAATGCATTTCACTGAAGTTTCATTTCACTCAGCAACAGTTTGGATTATCGTTTGCCACCACAATTGCTATTGTTTGCGCGCCACATACCGCTCTACATACGTGTAGATGCATATGCAATGGGATACTTTCAACAATTGCATTAAAAGTAGCAATCTCAGCAACTTGCAACGCAGCCACATTTCATTTCTTACCACAGTTAAACAATTTTTTATCGCCATCCCATTGCCGCATTGCATAGTAATTGAGTTGCAATTGCTTTTTTTAACTTTGTTTTCTGCTGTTGTTGTTTTTTGTTGCTTTGTGACTGTACTTTTGTATCGTTTATTCACAAGTTTGCAGTTTTCTGCCACGCGTCGTTCCAATAACTCTGACAAAAATGTATAGATTACAGTCGCGCATCCGTTTCGTACGCGAACCGCATCAACATCCGTTGCAATAAAGAATAAAATAAATGCAGCGCTATCACTGGCAGACGTTGCAGGCACGGCGAAATTGTTTGGTTATTAAATGGGCAAATGCGAGCGTGTTCGTGGCATATACCTACATACGACGCCGGATGTCATTACACTTCCGTCACATTTGCAATATTATTTTTTGTTGTTTTTTATTTTTTTATTTCAGATATATCAATGGCAGTGTTGCTCTTATTATTGCTACCGCTTGGCTGTTGTGCGCTGATTGTTGCTCAACTGCTGATTGGATCACATAGGGGTTGCGCTTGAAGTGTCACAAAAGTTCGATAAAAAATTCCGCCGCTCATTTTCATTAAATGAATTTGCTATGTATGTCGAAGAGGCAAGCATATGTTTGTTCGCTTAATTATTTTCGTAAATATCGCGTCCGCAGAAGTATGACTGCTCTCAGACGAACATTATGATTGTGGTTGGCGTAGATATCTTTCGGATTTCCTTGGGGAATGCTGCTGAGATGACAGTACTTGGTCGGCTTAAAATCCGGGACTGTTACGTATACACGACTAGCGCGAATATATTTTGAACTATCTCTTGAATCCTTTATCAGGAATCATAATAGTTTCATTTTCAGACTCAAAATCACATTAAGAAACTCTGGAGTATCTGTGGGATGATCAAAAATAATCAAAAAGCAAGTCAAAAATAGATTGTGAAAGTCTTTTAAAAGACACTATCTAGACTCTTCACTTCAACTTAGAGAGATGAGCTGATCTTTATATAAAATTATATTGATGAGTTTTGATTCAAAATCTTAAAGTCTACCCAATTTCCGGCAGGTCTCTATGCAATTTCAGAAATGTCGAATATGACCGTTAATAGTAATGTTAATCGTTATGATTACTTTTATTGTCATTTCGCTGTCATTATGTGCAATTATCGCTTTTGCAATTTCGTTGCTATCAGTAAGAGCTCTTATTTGCACACAACAGCAAAGCAGCAGGGTGTCATTGATTTAAGAAATTATGCGACAACAAGAAGGAAATAAAAGCGAGCAGAGAACTTAAGATATTAATTGGAACCAGCAAAGGAGTTGACATTAAGAGATATAATAACAATGTCTACAGAAATTCTGAAAAAGAATTAACACACGTCTCTATTGAATGCAAAAAATATAAAAATTATATCAAATATGAAAATTATAATAAACATAATTTTAAAACTTCACGTTCATTAAGGAAAATACGGATTCTTATTTCGAATAAATATGAGCTCTTGCCTCATGCATTTGCTTGGTACCTTCAGTTAACTCACTTATAAACCAAAAACCTTAGAGTTATAAATATTAAATTGTTATTAAATATATTATGCAGCTTAGTTTTGCTAACAATTAACAGAAATATAAACAGAAGCATGGAAAATACAAGCGTGCAAGCGGTTTACAACACATGAACACCACTGCGTATGAGTGACCAACACAATTCATGCCAATAATATTATATTTGCGACTTGGCATTGTTTTCATTAACTCCCAACAATTTGTATGGACTGATGTGAACGCAATTTGAACACGACTCAGCATTGTAACAGCAACTGACTGAATAACTGTTGGAATGACTGAGTGACATAATAAATGAATGAAAGCAGTGAATGAATGGCAGTAATGCGGCGGCAGCGCGTTAATGAAAGCCACTTATGTAAATTTTCCAGACCATTTAATTGCAGTACATTGTTGTTATTGTTTTTACGTTTTTCTGTTTAATGCGATTACATAGCGGCCTTGTTGCAATGCCAAACTCAAGCCAACTGGTTGAGGGGGAACGAAGCGACAAAGTGTTCGACCCAACGCTGCCTGCAGCGGCTGTAATTTGCTGACTGGTTTGCCGTTCTGTTGTCTTTGTTTGTGTCAAGCAGTCAAACTGACCTTCTGCACTTCCGGTTATTTTTCCAAATGACCAAAGGAAGCAAAGTGGGTGAAAAAATTCAAAAATATTTAAATGTAAAATTATTTACAAATGTTTTTGTAATTTACTTAACGTACTTAAAATTTAACTGTGCATATTCCTATAAATTTTAAATCATATTGCAAAGCTAGCTGCTGGCAACAAATATTAATTAAAGTGTTGTAGCCAGTAGCAACGGCGACCGAGCTATACTTGCTGTGTATTTAATGAAGGCAAATGCAAAAGCATCTCATATGCATAAAAAAATATTTAATAAAACTACGGCAATATTGGATTTATGAAAATGAAGAGTTAATGCAATAACAGTTATACCTGAATTTTAGTTAAATTGGTTGCTTGTTGGAGTGCAAGCGTAATAAATATGCAGCTAATTATATATAGCGCGCACAAACACGCATCCACACCCCGCACCTCCAAAAAAAAATAAATATAAACAGTTATAAAGCGCCGCTTCGTTGAGCGAAAACTGCCACAAAACCAGTTTACATTCGCAAATGTGTATGTGTGCGTGTTCGTGTGTTCTGCCTCGCAAAGCCATAAAATTCATTTTGTGCAGTTAAGTTAAATTTTAAATTACAACATTATGTTATTTATAAATTCATAAAGTACAATAATTACAAAGTGTGGAGGACCGAAAAAAGCACGTTAACACAGTTGCGTTATTCATAAATTAATATAATTTATAAAGGCATAATGCAATTATGAATGTGCATATGTATTGTGAAGCTTCTCGTGTAAATTATTAAATATTCTTTTTTATTTATTATGTGCAATTAATTATAGCGCTGAATACTTCGCTGCCGAAAACCTTTTAAAGCAGATAGAAGAAATTAGAAAACTAAATAATTTCAGCAATTATGGCTTAAAGAAGGAATAAGTACAAAATAAATAAATATGGCTGAGCATAAAACTGGAGTAGCTGAAAAAGGCAAGCTTAACGATCTTCAAATTGATAGACTTAACGAATTTTACATACTTCGCTGAGCAAGACTTTTCTTGTATATTTAACATGAATACTTTTTTCTAGTTGCCGAACCTTATGATGTGAAATGCTCCAACGAAGAGTATTTTTAGGTACAATAACATCTCCATAAAAGGATTTATCAAAATTGGAATTATTTCCAAAGCTACAGCTGTCTCAAAGTCGTGACAACTAGACCAGCTAGACGGTTGTGATCTAGCGTTGGAAGATGTTGTGATGGAAGACGAAGCTCTCTTTGTTGATCAGTTCTAGGCGTTTTTTTTTTCAATTACTTTCTTCAATGTCGTCAGTTGTTGATAGTAAAATATAAAATCAATCGTTCGACCAGGCTGGAGCAACTTTCCAAACGCAACCAACACTCAGCATAACTTTTTGAGGCGTTAATACTGAATTTGTGACCATATATTGAGCTTTACCACGCTTGGACATGATCTTTTTCGCACATTATTGTAGTATTTAATGCTCTTTCCGTATCCTGTTATCATTCGCTTCAGAAATGGTTCGATTTCGTTTCGTTTCACCAAAGAATTGCAAACTTCTTTTCTAAGCCAGCCTTTTTTAGATGGACAACAATATACGAAAAGACTTTTTGCTACCATCCATTCAAGAATTTTGGCAGCAAATCAGTTTCATCTTGATACATTTATGATTGCCTATTATTAACTGAGCTTATGTTTGATACGATTGCCACTCTGTTTGAACAAATATTTGATTCCCCCTTTCTCTTCTGTCAATATGTTGTTCAATGCATATTTTCTCCCACCACAAATAAACAAAAATGTACGTACTAAGTGAGCTTTTGTTTAATAAGGAGAACAGTAAACTTTGCAGAGAAATATTCACCTTGCAGAATTTAGTATAGTGAAAAGTTTCTATTCTTCATCAACGTATGTATGTGACGCAAGGCTTTCTCTAAAGCGCATGTAGCTTCTCCTTCACTATTACAAATTCTCCAAACCCCAGCAAGAAAATTTCATTTCACCATGAAAATAGTACTTCCCTATTTTTTTTTTTTTTTTTTTTTTTTTTTTTTTTTTTTTTTTTTTTTTTTTTTTTTTTTTTTTTTTTTTTTTGCGAAATCAAGTGTTATTGCGTAAACAAGAAGCTGTCATCCAATCCCACAGGTTTAATATTAAGTACAGTTATAAGCACCACCGTAAACTCTGCTTGATCACGGAAATAAAGTACACGTTGAGAGAGTTTAAAGTCTTTGCAGCTCAATGGCGATGGCGCACAGTTGTTGGTAGTGTTGTTTTAATGCCGATGACTTTAAGAAAATGGCAATACCCAAAATACAAAACAACAAAATTAACAAGCAGAAATTTGACATGAAAATGTTTGCGCTTGAGTGTCGAGAAATTTGATGACATTTACAAGTGTCGGCGCCCGTGTCTTGTTTGACCTGATTTTACGTAGATTCAGCTGGCAGGACAGCATGTCGTGCAACGGACGTGATGTTCAGCTAAAAGGTGTAGCTGTGCTTTCAAACGCAAATGTGTCAGTTATTTTAAGGTGACACGGAGATATGTAGGCAAACCAATACGCAACACACACACATACAAACAGACACGAGTTTTGTAGCATAGAAATTGGAAGCAAGCTGCTGAGAATATAAGCAAAATTACCTACCGTTGCTTTAAACAATTCTCCAGTGGTTGGAGTGCAGTCTTTCTACTCTCTTACCTGTTAGAACTGTCGGTGTTTGCAATGTATAACTGTATATATGCTATTCTATGTATCAAATAGTATTTCGTCGAATTTCTGTTGCTTTATCTGTAGCCATCACGAAAAATAGAATATAAGAAGACGAACGCTACAAATCCCATAAAATTAATATTTATTTTGTTTTATGAATTTTGTAGTTGGTTAATTAGTACTAGGAAACTTTCGAGGTAAATAAGCAAGTTCATAATATTTAGGGTGGTATGCACAAATTTTAAGTGAGCACATTTTCAATTCACTGTTCGAATTCGATCGAATTAAACGTCCATCTGATTGCAACAGCTGCCAATTTCGGCGACAGTGTACTCCAGAGAGTAGCAATGTATATATAAGAAATTTAATTTATGCTCGTGAATAAATTCTAGTCGATTTAAACTACCCATGGAGAGCAAATTAGGAATACCAGCTCAGCTTATTAGCTCTTCTCTAAAAGCTTTTTCTCAAAGTTCATTATCATAATACCGATGGGTCTATATTAAAATTCAGTCAATCACACCTCACAACTTCAAAGACGCACCTTAATATAATCCCTTTGTGGATGACAAGCAGTCACTATTCCGAATATCCTATCTTTGGTCAGGAGTTACACAATGAACGACTAAAATGCACGTGATTTAGAATCACCTTGGAACTGGAATTTGACGTAATTTGTATTAACTTTTTAGGTGACTTTGAGTGACGATGTCATGCAAGCTACAACACGAACTACGCTGGAACTTTATATTATGTTCCCACCAAAAATTTTAAGTGATTAGATTACATTTAAGCTTTTTACTAATCTATCCCGTTCTCATTGGAAAAACAATAAAACAGCTGTTTTTGCCATTCAAGAACTAACATCGCTTATTATTGGTATTCTGTTATAAAAGCCGTCTTCTTTGAAGTAATGGCAACATTTGACGTCGGTTTTTATTTTTTTTTTTTTTTTTTTTTTTTTTTTTAAGTCGATTTTTTTTGAAAAGTCGATTTCCAAGTTAATTCAGATTCCCTGCCTTTAATTTATGACATACAGACATATTTAAATGTAATATATAAACATATCCTGCAAAATAACTTTCTTAAGTTGAAACTTTAATAGTTGCTCAAATAAATAATTGTTTTAAATTGCAGTTTTTATTTAGCTGTCAAATCGTTTTCTTGTTTCACATCACTTTTGCAATAAATTCCACGAAATTGCCAATTACTCACAGCTATTTTTTAGTGCATTTTCGCCGTATTTGCATTAATCTGTTTGCTTCTGTTTGCTCTTGTGTGTGAGCGCATAAAAACTTCTGTTTATTAAAAACAAAATACTTTTGACGCACATTTATTGGCACGTAAAGCCATTGTCACAAAGTAATTTAAATTGATGCGTAAATTCCAAAATAGACTTTGATGTAACGATTTTCATTTAATTGTTTATACTTTATTCGGCTCGTTTATATTTTTTTAACTCGGAAAAATGCATTTGCCGTCATTAAGCTCTTAATTGCAAAATGCATATATGTAACATTGGTGTTGTTATTTTTTGCGAGCGTTTTATCTGTTATTGGCGTTAGCTAATAGTGCTATCAGAATTATATTATTAAATTTTTCCACCGATTGAGCGCATTTTTTCCTCAGCTCTTAATAAAAAACAGCATTTTGTTATAATTTAATAGTGCAAGCAATACATAATGGGTAGCTTGAAAATGTTGCAACTGCCATTTCCCCATTTATCAATGAATTAAAAATTTAAATTCATAAATTGTGAAATGCGAGTGATTAAACATATTTTAGTCTTATTGATGAAATTTCATGTTTCGTGGCTTTTGAAGTCAGAAGATAACAACTTCTAAATGCTTGAGTTGGTATCTATCAGCAGTGCTCATTGCTAACATACATAGTTTGCTGAATATTTCAGAGCGAATGTGGGCAAAAGTCAGGTGTCTAAACCTTACTGCTAACGTTTATTCCAAMTTGTTGTTGTTGTTGTTGTTCACATTTCCATCAAGGCTCTAATTTTAAATGAAAACTTATATTTTACAAAATCACTGTGAAAAAAATCACTAAGTAGCTTTATTAAATGTTCTAAAACTCATTTTGTATAAAGCTATATACGTATATGCTTATAGACTCCTTAGTTTGTTGATTATTCATCAACTCCGACACTGGACAAAACTTTTCCTTTTGTATATTTATTAAGCTTGTCACAGCAACATATTTGCAGTGTAAGCTCATAATTCAATACAGATTTTGTTGCTCAAATTTCTTCAATCTTGCACTTAGGGTAAAACAAAAGCAACAACGCTATTAAATTCTATTTCAGTTTTCTTATAAATATTAAAAGTTTCATTTATATATACACTTGTGCTCACATAATTACGTCACGCCAGTAACAGAACGAAAGTTTATTCAAAGCAACTTCTATGGTACAGGAATGAAACTTAATTTTAGAAAAAATGGAAGAAATTTTAATTCATTTCAAAACAGAATACTTATTTTTTATTTAACTTCTAAAATAATAAAAATATTGCGTTCATTCGCTTAGCCCATCCATAAGTCACCTAAAGAAAAATGTAGTTATTCGAAGTATACGAAATTTTTTTGCAGTTTTGCCTTACCTAAGACTAATACTTAGTTGGAWAACCTTTATTACGTAGCACCTCAGTACATCGCTTAGGCATTGTTTGGACTAAAGTAGCACATTGAGCGGGGCTTATTTTGTACCACTCTGCCTGTATTATTTCCCATAAAGAATCTTTGTTGCGAGGTTTTCGTGCAGCTACGGCTCTTTTTATAATCCCTCCATAGGTTTTCTATGGGGTTTAGGTCCGGACTTTGAGCTTTTTTTCTTTGGAACGTTAGGTTTTCGTCTTGCTAAACGGCCATTCAATGAATTATCTTGTAGTCGTCTTCGTACAGTTTGCGCAGATATTTGTACGCCGTGGTATTCCTCTAATTGAGCCCTAATTTCTGTGGAGGTTAAAAATGGATCAGACTTACTTAGCCTTACTAAGGCCCTATGGTCAGAACGGGTGGTCTTTCTTGGCTTTTTACACGGTAAATTTTCAAAAGTCTTATTTTTTTTTTATAAAATTGAACAGCGTTATTAATTTTGCCTCGAGAAAATCCTAAAACATCTACAACTTCGGCAATATTTTGATATTTTTGAAAATATCCCCATATGACCCTTCTTTCGCTTGAAGTTGTGCTTTTATTCTTGCGCATGACTACGATGACTACAAATTTTGTTAAAAATAACTTAATTTAGTAAAAAAAGAATAATATTGATGTAAATTGTAGCGAAAAAATTTTAATTTACCCGTTTCAAACAGAATGACTTAATTATGTGAGCACACTTTAATTGACAATAAATGGAAAATTCATTTAAACTCTCCCAAACGAAAATACTATCACTTTATTGAGTTTTGCGTAAGTAAATTCGTTCCCCATCGGCGCTTTAAAAAATGCACAAATAGCATAAAGTTTTATCTTCTCCGTTAAGAGCTTCTGTAGCACACCGAAGATAATATGAAGAATACAACAAAAAAAAATGTCAAAAAGGTGAGGGAAAGTAGAATAAACCAGCCTCTATTAAGCTAAACGCTTGCTGAAGAATCTATCTCACCCAATTTGGGAAATATATTCACATTTAGCATGTTCAATTGCTGCCCTGCTTGTGCTCGTTAGCTTCGTGGCAATAATGCGGCAAGTACTTGGCATGTTTGTTTAATTTAGTAAGCGATGTCAATTTAAACTTTTTGTTATTATTTGTTTTTACAGCTGATTTCAATTAGCCGTTTCTGTTCATAATTTCACTTGTACAAAGTCAGTTTTTAGCGTTTATATTTATAAGATATAAAAAAAAAATAAAAAAACATATTTTGACAACATGTATTATGAAAATTTTAATTTTAGTTATTAATTCACGGTTTAGTAATAAATTTTGGTACATCGGATGCAGGATATCAAGATATCTCTGTCCATTTCAAGGTGAAAGTTGAGAGATGTGATTTCGTTTTAGGTGTGATCCCAAATGTTCTTCACCTCGTTCTGAATTGTTCATATTTGTTCGTTTGTTTATGGTGAATAAATATTTGAGCGATAACTAAATACTCTTCGCGCTGAGGAAATTATAATTTAGATCACATTACACATTACCTATATTATATTTTATAGTTTAACTCAGCAATATAGCATTGCACCCATTTGCAGCCCATACATATACCATGAAGACCATGCAACCAAAGCATGTATAACGATATATTCAAGCCTTTTTCTATATCCGCAAAGACCGAAAATCAGTATTCTTCCTAATGTATAGCTATTTCTATCTTTGTAATCACTTAAAAATCCTTTTAAGCCCTTTCTACCACTCCATCAGTTCCCACTGCAATTACAGCTCTTACTACAGGCTCCAAAATTAATTAATATATCATATTATTAAGATTCCTCTCCCTTTTAAACTCACTTATATTTTAATGTAAAAGACTATGTCACGTTCGAGAGAACCACACTAACGTCACTTGCTTAATTTGAATGATGTGAATCAATTAATAAATGAAACTCATTCAGTCATCATCAAATATCTCTCGTTATTTTCAGACCGTTTGCTTTTCTTGTGCTATATAGCCGCGTGTCTGACATGCAAGTGTTGATGACTTAACAAATCTAAATTTATTTGCATTAATTTATTATATTGACGCAATAATGATTTTACACTTCAACCATCTTGAGTAATAGATGGAAATAAATATATATCAATCATTTTAGGTGATTAGGAAGCACGAAAATGCACTCAGCCATTTAGAGCCGTAGAAACGAGTGCTACGGCATCCCGGCTCTACGGTTTCAGGTGATAAACGCTTGTGTATGGTATATGTATAACGGGAAAATCATGCCCTGTAAGGAAATCTAACTTTCATGGTTAGAAATGAAATACAATTTGTACTATCTACATCTTTTATTAAGCTCAGCTGTCATAAATAAGTCTTACTACATGAGAGCGCAGAGGACGGTCAGAGTATCTACGAAAAAATATTTTATGCTCAGTAGATGATTTCATTGCAAGAGCGATCGCGAGTGAACACGTGCAGGCAATATATTGCATACTCCTTATTCGAAAGGATTTTCCTATGGGGAGAGATTCTGATGGGTAATATATACATATATTGTATATAATAGTTGACACATCAAGGTGTTTATTGAAACGGATTGTAGATAAGTCTCAGCAGAAGGATGCGACGTCGGCAGTACAGTAATATTTCCACATTTTACCAACCACAAAATCACAACTTCCGCTCATAGATATGCAAATAAACAAGTTAAAGTTTTATCTGAGCAGGTGGGGAAGGCGCTTACTAATAGATATAATGGTTTTTATATACATGTGTATATATAGTATATAAGAATAAAGATATATGTATTGAAATGATGAGTTTCAATCATGCGCCAATATAAGTTAATACTTCCATTAGCTTAGTAAATCCCAACCGTTACACATGTGCCACTTAGGAAAGTATTACGAAGGCATCCAAGTATCTGATTAAAGTCCTAAATATGGTTGAGTTTGAAGAAGCATGTAAAAAGTTGAAAAATAGTTTAAAGTTCTTGCGCCACAAGCATAGCAGAGCATATGCCTCAGGCACTACGCCAACGGCATTAAATTCCTGGAAAACATAGATATACGTAAACACACACATAGACGGAGCTGAAACGGAATGTGGCAGATGAAGGCAAATGTTTAAGCTCAGCTGCTGTTGCTTGACGATAATTGCTTGCAATTGCAACTGTATTGAAGCATTAGCAAAATGCGGCAGCAAGTTAAACAGCTGCGCAAACAGACGCAACAGCGAGCATAGCGAAAACTTAAAAGCACACATATGGGGACTTTCATTTGAAGCACATCCGCACACATTTGCATATCTTTGTATGTATAGCAGATATTTTAAGGTATACATATGCAAATTATGGCTCACTTTCGACAATATTTGTTGCAAGTAGTTGGATGAGTGCTGCGGAAGCTGATTGGTATGGCATTAGTTTTGCTAAGGTATCCTTAAGCGAGGATTTTCTACAAGTAGTTGCTCAAATTTGTTACAATTTGTTGGTAATGCTTTTACCAGCTGTTGTTATGTGAGAAGATATTTTCCATTGCAACATCATACTCTGGCAATATAATGACTTACAGTTATTTGTGCTTTCATTTGTTTATTTATTTATTTATTTTATTTAATTTTTTTTTTTATTTGACTGTTAGCAACTTCTATTACCTACAACTTGGTGCATACTTTGTGTGTTTTTAGCATTTTAAGATGCTTCTCAGGGTATTCTGTGGCTAATGAAAGTAGAAGGGCTCGCTATTGTGTGAACTGGAATGCTCCATAGCTAGTGTGTCCAAGTTATGCCATACATATGATACAAAGAGGTCCAATTTATATATAAAGCACCGATAACGATGATTTCTGTTTTCCTCTAAGCTCACTATTCGGCACTTAGTGACAGGCCACTCTGGTGACTCAAACATAGGTCTATCGAAATATTAATAAAATAAATGATTCAAATAAATAAGAATACAAGTATCCATAGTCCAATATAAAAATTATTGGTTGAAATTGTGAACTCTACAAACTTTGTATTCTCTTGAGACAATTTTATGCGCCGGCATTGCTCGAACTTGATGCTACCTTTCTTCTGCTTCAACCTACCCAAAACATTATCCGTCCGTACTGCGGCTAATGTATGCCCTCACAGCGAACTCCTTACAGGTATTTCAAGTAGGTGTATGCTGAAGTACTGTGTGGCATACAAATTCGCGCTTTTGAAGGATTTAAAATGTTTATTGTTGCCGACAGACAACGACACCGTGAACATATGAGCATACGAAGCGAACGACGGCAAGGAAAACCAGGTAATAGCGGTGGCTTTGACAATCAGCCCGTGTCGCAACGCAGCCAGCAATCAAACATGCAAACAACTATAGCAACAACAGGGAGGGAGCACAATTTGAAAACTAATAGCAGGCATTTCGTGGAATATTTGAGCGCTAATAAATGGTACAATGCATAATGGTAATACATACGCCTTGCTTCGCGGTGACAGATAAAATGATAAACAATAAATAAGTTCTTCTGGCATACGAAATTGAATTCATTTCATTCGGAAATGAACTTCAATGGATTTTGCAGTTTTTCATCTGGAATCTGAGATACAAATAATAAATCGAAAGCATTTTCTTAAAATATCTTCGTGAGATGAAAGAATTATATAAACATAAAGTCGAAATTGCGTCGATTTGATTTGATGTGCTCATATATAACGGTGAAATGTGAGGCATTAACGCGTGAATGTGCAGGTGTTAAAATACAAGAATACTTAGTGATTGTCAAAGGATATTTATAGCATTCTTTCATTTTATGGATTCAGTGATGAATTCAAAGCGTTAACTACGTACTGAGACAAAGATGTGTGCAGAGATTCCTATAGTGGAGACCTTTAAAAGGCGGTGCAATATTGGATATTCATAAAATTGAATTAATTGCATTTTGATCGAATCTAAAGAAACAGAAAACATTTTGTAGAATTGATCCAGCATATTTTGCGATCATACATTGTTTAATAATTAATTTATTGGCATTGTCAGGCTATAACTTTCTAGCTTTCTGATCATTACTTTGTAGCTTTTCAAACTTTGTGCTTTCGTTAGTCGTTTTTGTTAATTATTTGAGTCGAACTTTGCGCAGTAATGAAACAACCATATACCAATGGTGTGTCAAACATTTTTCTGCTAGGCAGATATGGAGAACTTGAATTTGTCAGAATGGTCGCCTAAGGCCTATTTTTTCAAATTCATCAATAAACCTACAAACACAGTATTTCGTTCATTAATTCACGTGATAATTATGGTACATGCTTGCATACATATAAGTGGTTATGTTTCCGAAAGCGCAACTCATGCATGTCCAACATGGGCTCAGGTGGCGGTCTAATTGCAGCAACATCTTGTATTGCGCCTGGATACCGTAATGTAACTGTAATAATAACAAAAACACGAATTACGTACACGCACCTCCATTAAGCTTGTTTAAACACCTGCTTGCATTTGTAGCGTCTCAACGGTATCAGAGTGTCATGAGGTAAATGTGATAGCTTAGTGCCTGCTAGGTTAGCTTAACAAAAGCTTAAGTCTTAAGTTATTCAATTTCATATTCTGCTTCGACGAAATGTGAAGACGAAAGCAATCTGCGTTTCTCATCAAAGAATATCAATTTTTAAACGATTGAAGTCATTGGGCTGTATCACTCTGCGTCGAAGATGAAAAAACGTTCTATGACTTTTGAAACCAATCCGGTATAAATATACGGACAGAGAACCCAGAAATCGCTAACACGATACATGGAAAACAGTGTGACCTCACTTATAGCTCACTAATGGTCAGTCTAGTTTTATTCATAAAGAGTATGTTGTTTTTAAGAACTCACGCATTACATAATGGCTTAAACATGCTTAGATCCAATACGTCCGCACCAATGACAGATTGATAAAATGATCTTCTTCAGAACTGACCAGACTTACCAAGATTTCAAGCGTATCAGCTTGCTCTGCGAAGTACCACATCAGCTATCTCCCGACTATATCTAATGTTTTCAATGCAAGCCCGCACCGAACTAAAGTTACCGGTGATAATTTTGACAATCACCCCTGAGAAATCGCCTCTAGGCAAAACGGGCTCGCGAAAAGTATTCACTCTGTATTGTAATCCTTATGGGAAAAATAAAATAAATATATCATCGGTGAAACAATTTAGTTTATTCAGAGTGGCCACCATTTTGGCAACTAATCATATAGGTACGTATGTGCACAATATCCCCATCTTAATTTCGATAAAAATTGGCAGAACGTGGTGAGTTTTTCGTTGTCATATATGTGAATGGTGTTGGCGGTAGCGAAGGCGATCGCCTGGCCTTAATCTTTTTTTCCAGGCACTGTCGCTCACGGCACCGCTCCTGCACCTTTTGTGGTTCCTCGGGCACACGTGTAAACTTCCGTTCATAAATCGGTTCGATTACTTTGCGCGAATTGCGATTATGAAACAGCAATTGACAAAATGCCAGCTCTTCGCTGACTGTACGCATTCGGGGAATTTCCAACGGTACCACCATTTCGCTTGGGACTTGATCAAAATCGGCAGCGGCCATTTTTTATGGCGTTCTCTGCAATTGTGCACAAGTGATTTTTGATGGGAAACTTTTACACGGCAATATTAAACAAAAATTAGGCAATTCTATTATTTTAATGACAAACAAAAATTTTAATTTATTTATTTGATAGATTTTGAAATTCGTAAAAATTGTTTAATGAGCACAGTACAGTTTTTGAATGAAGAAAATAAAGAAGGCGGGTTGATTTTGAGGCGCTGTATAGAACCATTTATCTCACCATTATTTTGTTTCCAGTGTCCTGACCTTTGATAGAGTGAGTACTCGCTTAGTTAATGAACTTATAATTGGAAAAATACTCACCCTACTTTAAAATCCCAGAGCCTTTTAGTAGCCTATCAAAGATGTCCCAGCTAGGGAATATAAAAATGTTCAGAGATGTGTGGCATATTATTAATTGAGATTACGGTTACCCTTCCCTTATACATATATAGTTAGTAATGAATCTGAACAAAAATTATTTTAGTTCCCCTAGTTCCTCCATTTTCAAAAGTATTTCAATCTTTGGAATCGAAAACAATTTAGAATTTAAATAAATTTCGTTTTAGGACAAGTCCTCACTTAAGAAGTATTTCCTTAATTTCTCTTGTTAGTTATTGAAAGAAATTTGCTGGCAGCTTTAGAAGCCTCTGATGCCATACTTTGAACCGCTCAGTACATTTCAAAGCATTTGGAATACTAATGAAAGTATTTCCGAAGAGGAAMATAAAATTCTACTCACACAATCGAATATCAAGTTATTTTTGTTTAATAGCTTTTATTGCAGTTATTTTCCCCCATTACCTCCACTGCTCGATTTTTGAGTTCACAGCGAAGTGCTATGCATCAGAAATGCCTTAAACCATAAAGGCGCTAAATGGCAGCACAGTTCACAACACTTGAGTATGTATGTACATACTTCATATTGTATATGCGTATTGTGTATGTGCAATATCCGTGCTATGTGCTTGCTAGTGACCTGCTTTTAGAATTTAATACCGCTTTCAAGCTGCTTTTCTGCCCACAGCCATCAAAGCAATTTATCATGTTAGAGCGCTATTCAAGTGTCTTGCCTTCAACTGTAGGCAAGCGCCAAAAAAGTACAAAAAGTATGAACGTGTGAAAATAAGTGAAAAAGAAGGAATAAAATAGTATTATATTATAACTAATAGTCACCGGCGTCATCGATATAGGCGACAAAGAGTAACAAAATCAACGGGAACAAGAAAGGCGGTAAATTATAAGAATTCGATGGCACATTGCAATTTAATATTATTTATAGCCTTTTATTATGCAAGGGGGAATATGCTGCCATTTTGTTGCTGTCACGCCTGAAGTTATCTTCAAAGCACTTCCTTCAAGCTTAATGCGTGAAATTGTCTTTTAACCAAATATGCTGTGAGTTGTTGATCTAAAAAACGCGATTTAATGAAAAGTGCTATGTGAAATTCATAAACAATTGTGTATTTGGAAAGTAAATTTTAGCAAGCTTAGTAATGCATTAATTAATTACTAMATTACTAATTACACATAGTAATTAATTGTTTTAGTATTTATAGATTTCTAGTGCTGTAGATATTATTTCAACAATTACTATTGGTATTTATCATTACCATTGGTTAATGAATTCTAATTACTAACTAATTCTTAACCAATATAACTGCTATTATTATTGTCATTATTATCTCATATTACATAATTTTTTTCGAAGTGTAATAGTACAAAGTAGTATTAGTAACATAATTTCATATAGAGCTATTATAAGTATCATTACCAATGTCATTACCGGTACCATTACCATTATCAATGCCATTACCGGTACCATTATCATTACCAGTACCAGTACCAGTGTCAGTGTCAGTACCAGTACCATTACCACTACCAATATCAGTACCAGTAGCATTACCATTACCAATACCAGTACCATTTGCAATACAATTATAAATACCATACCATTCTTAAT
>NW_017537134.1:1016987-1131778 GCF_001853355.1 Bactrocera latifrons
CATTACCATTACCAATACCAGTACCATTTGCAATACAATTATAAATACCATACCATTCTTAATATCATTATAATTTCAATCTCGAATATATTGACAGTATAATGAGCGAAAGGAAGGTAATATCAAACAATTTCACCTGATGATTGCCAATATGTACCACATATTTATACGTATCTCTTACAACTACATATATACTATAGTACATACATATGTATGTATTTCATACCTCAACGGGGTATTGTGGTAAAGGAACTGTTGTTATTGCCATTTATTGCTCCGTGTGGCATATTGTTGCCACATGCAACAAAAAGGCTATCATTTCCAATATCACTTAATCGATATTAATGATTAAGCGCTCACCGTCAAATGCTTATATTGAATTTACCGCTACTCGTTTGTTTGCATATACATACATATATTCAATTTCACATTCGCCACATAATCGTGTATTTGGGTGTGTGTGTGGGTGTGTGCACCGGTTATAATTGCATGCATGCACACCTGCTGTCCGCTGGTACACCACATGCAGTCGCCCGGCTTACATTTACGATGCCCAGGAGACAAGATTTTAATAGCACCCCCCCGCATTGTTTCGATTGCGGTAAATGATGAATTAAAAATGGCCACGCTTAATCATTAGCGTATTATTATTTGATGGGGCGGAAGGAAGCGTCGGCATAGGTGTGAAGTGACTACAATTATGACCAATATACGCAACCTAAGTGAGAGCTTGCATACGAATGGCTATCGATAAAATACCCGGCGTTCTTGTGGTCAAGCAAACAGTTATAATTAAATATTTTGTGAACGCAGGGAAGCGCGAGCACAGTGAACGCAAGTTAAATTAATAAATTACTGAAGTATACATATGCTATGTATATATATACTCGTTATATAAATAGTTGTCAACAAAACGTATTGGTAGTACGAGGGTAGCCAAAAAAATTGCGAAAAATTTCTATATTTTGCCTTGGATAAAAGCATTCCATAAGGGGACTTGAATTTAGTCGTTCAGTTTTATGGCAGCTTAGTATGATAAAGTGGTCCTATCGGTGATTCCGTCAAAAGAGCATTTTCGTGGAGAGGCGTGGCAAAACTTTAGTTGAATATTTATATAAATATATAATAAATTTAAAAAAATCCATTGCAAATTTTGTATAAGAAACTTTCCCTAAATTTCCTATGCAAACGCTCAAAAATAATAATTGAGGGCTTCCCAGAGGACAGGCTCATATTCCTAAAAATTAAATTACTTTGCTGTGTTGTTATTGCGCCACCAGCTGTACGGCTTATGCATGTAGCTTTAACATTATATATACAAAATACCGTTAGGACATACAAAAAACAAAAATAACGCACATATTCATTTGTATGATCACAGACAGAGGTACACGCAAACCGCCCTTGTGAAGTGCAAGTTTAATCGGATTTTTGCGCAGATTTTGCAAGTGCCCCAAACACACGAGCAACAAAAGCTAACCAAAGATGCAGTTAAACGGCAAGAGAGCAACAAAATACAAATACTAAGCAAACAGAGTTTGAGTGCAAAACCCAAAAATGTTAAAGCCCATCAAACGAGCGTATAGCGAGTGCAACGAAACAACGACGAGCTATTTTGACAACTACGAATACACCCACTTGCCTACATTTAGGCGCCAGTGGTTGTGAAAAATGTAGTAGAAATGCTTTAGGGTGGCACTCAATGAAGGGAAATTAGTATCATATGTGAAATCTGATGGACTTGCTGAGCGTGTTCCTCGAGGTTTCTAGAATCAGGGAAAAATTCTTAAAACACTACAATAGCCGGAACGCTCTATATGAGATCTTCAACATTATATACACATTTACATTCGGTATTAAACTTAAGATATTGGCTAAAAAATTAAGCTAGGGAAAGAAAGTTTTTACCGGAATTTCAAACCATTTATTCGAACTCGAGTTCGTTGAAACATCATGAGACTTTCTACTATCAGAGCAGAGGCCTGATTTAAGGTGTGAGAATTTAGAAAACTGTAGTGAAATGAGTCTACCTACATACAAGGATCACCCCAATACACACTCACACATACATACCTATAAATTCTAATTGAAGAGAGAGGGAAAGGTGAAAAACACAACGGTGCAGTTGGACACGTACAGGCATATAAAAGGAAGGAAGGAAACAAGCACACGAAAGAAAATGTAGGCATTAGCAGCAACCGAAGCATGCAATTGGCAAAATTTGTATGTCGAAATGAACAGCAACAACAAAGCGTTTACACCAACTGTGGCGAGTGCAAGTTGCACTAAAATGCTTATAAAATTCCAGTAAAGCGCACACATTTACATAAGAAAAGCATAGGTATTAGACAGATATCACACAAGCAGGAAATTGGTGCTGCAACAACAGCAAAACATATGTATATACTCGCATCTGCACACAAGCAGCTAAGCAAACTACAAATGTAAGTAACTTTTCTACGCAACAGACCACAGTAATGCTTATTTTCTTTTGCTCCAGCTTGCTTACGAAAATTTCGGCTTTGTGCTTTTCCACAACACTGTCCGTAGGCGTCGAAGTACTGGCCTGTAAATGCCGGCAAAGCTGCGGCAAATACGCCAAAGGGCGATAAACTGCTTGCATTCACTTGCCGGCTTTCTGGTAGAATTTTAATTCAGTAAGCCTTACATGTGTACTCGTGTATTGGCGTTTGCATGTGTGCGTGTTGGTGTGCACATTTGTAATTAGCGAACAATGGCAATTGTTTGTTTCGTTTAAAGTGGGCAATATGGTAACGATGGCAAAGCGACGCAGCGCCGAAGGTACTTCGTGACATTACCAAAGTAAATACAACAAACACGCTGGCATTTTAGTTTGGCCAAAGCTTCGTATGCGACAATAAGGAAAATCTCATTTAGAGCTTCTCTTCAGCCTCCTGCTGTCGGTAATCCATTTAAAGCACTGCAGTCTGTTTTAAGTGAATTTTCCAATTAGCAACTGGCTTGCACGCCCGCTAACGGTAATTTCGAAATTATATGGCATGTAGACAATTGCAGGCGAAAACAAATAAATTGCAGCAATAAGAACAACAATGGATTTTGTATTGCATACTTTTCGCCCAAGCGCGTGCGTGATGAATTGAAAATTTTCAGAGCAAAGAACTGTTACAAGGCAGCGTCCACAGATGTCCTTAAACTGGAAATTTCTGTATGGTCGACAGTTAAAATTTGTAAAAGCGAATTGCGTCACCGCTTGCTAACCAATCAATATTCAATTGTGCCAATTGATTTTTCGATTCGCCAACTCCAGGTTTTGACGAGTTGAAAAGAACTTATATGAGATTTCAAAATCCCATTAATTTTCGCGAAAAACGAAAATTTTTGGTTCAACATACAATTACAACTCATTATGCCGTGTAAAGAACTATAATGGCTTGCAATTACGCGCATGTAAATTTCCATTATTTCCATTATTGCTTGCATAATCGTGCGTGCGCACAAGCACATCAATGGCATTACGAAGCCCTACGAATCGTATTAAGACTCGCCTTAAAATGGCGCTTGATATGTGCTATATGGCATAAGGGTATTACTTTACTTAAGCGAGATGCAAAGTTGAAGTGCTTTGTACATGACAACCAAGCGAGTTCAAGTGAGTTTGAAACCGATGAGCGATACAAGTATTTGACTTAGAAATTCAAGCCAAAATTAGTGTCCAATTCGAATTCGTTATTCATTTGAAATTAACTTACAATTAGAAACAATTCAAAATTCATCAAATGAAAGTATAAAGCAGACTAAAAACTAATTTTTCGAAGAAAAGCTGGGCCCTACTATACTCCAGCTTGAGTTGCGATATATGTACTTTCGTCTGTGATATACTTTACTCCCATTTCAGAAATATTTAATGATTACCAATGAAATCAAAAATGAGACGAAAACTTTACACTAAAAATAAGGCTATTATAAAATGTATATATGTATGTCCAACTGAATTCAAAAATGTATTGAAGACACGAAAGGAATAAATGATAAATTAATTAGTTTTAAGTGCATTAAGAAAACCCCTTGTAGGAAGCGGATGTGAAAGGAATAAGAAAACTTGTCAGTTAGCAAAATGAAAACTAAATTACATTGGACTAGCAAAGAGGGGAAGAGGCTCACTTGCATTCAGAAAAATATATTTCAGTTGTGGCTTCTGTGTCAAAAAAAAATACGAATGCATGATCGACTAGGTCATGGATTCATTTGATCGTACATTTTGGTTTCTTGTAGGATGCCTCCAAGTTTTGCGGTTTACCAGATAGGAATGATCGGTGATAGGAATGATCGGTTCTAGAAAAACATTCATGACATTTTCGATGAAATATAGAAAAAAACGTTGTGTAAAGTGGAACTTCTTCTTACTACGATAGAATTACTAAATGTATAACACAGACTTTTTATAACTTTTGCTTACATTTCGTCTAAATTATAAGAATTCAATTTTGTTATTATTCAAATTTCCAACAAAAGTCATTTCCCTGCAAAGCTGTGCTTATTTTGCATGCAATGTATTCACATATGTATATGAGTGCGCAGTTCTGCAATTCGCCGATAACAGAGGGCCACTCACGCGATCGGTCCTTTCACGCCGCGTCATTCCATGTCGTTCTTGCATTGTATTTTTCATGTCTTTGAAGTCTTTCGTAATGAAACAATCAATCAAAAATATGTATTCGTTTTCGTTTATTTTTAGTCTTCTTTATCAACTTATTCTTCGTTGCTACCTTTTATTTTTCGGCAAAAGTTGCAGCCATAATTGAAAGTAAGCATTACGTAGTAATCGTAGCATATCGTTGCACGCCGAAATGTATGCTAGGGCGGACAAGTGTGAAAAATTATATAGAATGAAATATATGAAGAGACTTCGTTCCTCTTTATGAATATATAACTATACTTATCAGTATTATTTGCGCAGACCGTGTCCGTGCATAACTAGTTTTATTCTGGCCCTTTTCGATTTATCAAATAACGGAAACATACCTCTTTTTACGACAGTAGTAAAATTATTTTTGCACCATCTATACATAGAATATCAAGAAATTCCGATATTTCTGGGACAAATGTCCAGTTCTCGTAGTTTTATAAATACGGGAGAAATCAGGGGACCACATAAAAGCCTGGATCAGTAAGGATATTTTATCATATAGTATAGCAAATAAATATAGCGCGAAGTAGGTTGTAGTTAACAACAAGTCTTCAATATTCATAAACTGATCACTCTTTGAGCTCTGACTGCAATTAAAGTTATGTGTCAGAAGACTTCAGTTCACAACCTCCGAAAGGCGAATGGTTTTATGTGCAGCGCTCTTTCATATCCGCGCCACCAGCTTGTCGTGCAGTAAGAAAAACGATGTGTGTGCAAGGATGTGTGCAAGAATAATTTTAAAAAAGCCTGAAATTGAAAGCGTGGCAACTATAGCGACGGGCTGTGCAATAACTGGCAGCTGCTGACAACGGACAAATGCGGAAGGAAGGATATATCAATTTTCTGCGCAATGCTGCTGTATTAATTGCATATTAAATTTCATTTGCAGCCAGCTCATGTGTTTGCACATATGTATGTGTTCGCGTTTGTCCGCCCGTGGTCGAAGGTATGTCGCGTAATTGTTTTAAAAACATATAAATTATATTTATTGTCAAAGCTTTTGAAAATGAATGATAATTTTTCATTTAACGGTAATAAAGTTGATTTGTCTTTTGTTCGCGATATCATTGTGCCTTAATATCACTTTCAGATTGCTGCATTGAAATTTAATTCTGTTTGCATGTAGGTTACGACCTCTTTAACAATGTGACAATACATCTACAATGAATCTACAATGAAGTTTAAAGAAATTGTGGGAGCAATGACCATCACGCTGTTTACACTTGGCAAATTAAGTATCAATGCAGAAACAATGTTCTATAATCTTCTATAGACTTGCTGCCTTCAATTTTTTTTGGAACCAGATATACTGGCCTGCTCATCACTAGATTAAAATATATGACAATGGAAGTTTTTTCTTTTTAACACGGAACAAATCAATGCTTTATTGACTTATGCGACTATGAAATTGAACTGAGGCGGCTTGCTAACTGGAGATGAAAATCTGATTAGTTTATGCCTTGTATGAGACGGTACGTTTAATAGAAAATTTCTTTGCTGCCCCAGCTATCAGAAGTGTGATTACGAACAGAAAAGTCAATGTACAGAGAGCAATTCAAGATTATTTTCAACCATGAGATATCCTAAGGCTCGATCTAATTAATGTCAGGGCTTAACTCTTAAAGAATAAGAAATATACCATAGACTAGGGTGTATATGAATTTCTGCACTGTATTGATTGAGTTGACAAATTGCCGGACGAACTGAAAATCTTCAGATCAGGTTTCTAAAAAAACATAAACCTAGCTCTTAGACTCGCACATATTTCTTATGGTCCAGGTGAACAAATTGTTATGGAATATATTGCGAGAATGCATAAACCTGGAACGAAAGAATTTCATGTTCATTCGAAGCCGACATAGACCTTACAAGCTTTCTCCGACTAGTAACTGGCAAAATTAGGCGGAATTGCCGCATGGACTATAGGCCTCACATATCATCCAGGAAAAAGTCTAACGATGTGACATCACACGATCTTGGTGGCCAATTGACCGGTCCAAAACGTGAAATTATCTGATCACCGAAGTATCCTAACAAAAAATTCAGCGGTTAATACGATATGTAGGAAATGGCACTGTCTTCATGAAATAAAAGGTCACGAGATTAAATTTCAGGCATAAAAGTCGAAATATGGGCCGGTGATTCCAAAAGCCCATCGAGTGAAACCATGTCACTTGGGAATTTCATGTACCTTTAGGTCTTGTGCAAGCTGTATTTGGTACACTTTCAATTTAAGATCACGACATGAAATGCGCAAAGTTGTTCCAAGCATCAGTCCAAGTTGCTGCGAACGGCGTCGAATCGACTCTCCACGGTCTTCCTGTACACTCTCAGCTATGGCTGCTATATTTTTTTACTACTTGCTGGATGTTGTCTATTCGGTCGAATATTATCCAGTAATGAAGGCTGAGTAGCAAGTTGGATGATGGTGTTGCGATTAGTATACTCAGTAGGCCGATTATGTTGATCATAAATTGAGCGAAGCGCGCGAAACACATTCTTTACAGAACGTGAATTTGCATAATAAAGTTGAACGATTTATAAATATTGTCCAGGTGTTCGCCTTTCCATAATGAAATGTGAACAATACTAAAAAAAATAACATGGCAACTTGACACTTGGTCAAACAAAACCAAATGAATATAACAGGTGATTCAAGTAGAAGCACTTTTTTCAATACCGGTAGCTTAAGCGTAATCTGTCAAAAAACAAGCTATTGAAAAATGTACTCCTGCTTGAAGCACCTGCTATATTCTGACAGCTTTGTTTGACCAGGTGTGAAATAATAAAAGAATCGGTCGGTGAATCGTTTATTGCTTTTGGAAGAGAAAACTTGTACTAAATCAGTTATCGAGAGCCTTTTGTACACAGTGAGAAAGCTGTCGGCACGACGGCTCTCAATCACTGCGAGATCACTTCGAAAGAAATGGTTTCAGCATAATTTCGAAACCTTCGAGTAAACTTTGACTCACTGGTGACACACAGTAGAAACCAAAAAACAGTTGTCTTCAATCGAAGAATATGTGCCGCAGGCGACGAAGACTGTCACAACTACTAGAAAAATTATTGCAAACGTTCTTCGAATATCTGGAGGAGGGAAAAGGTGTCACTAACCATATAATGCAAAAAGTGTTCTTTCATGGTCAAGTGAACTGAGCAAAAAGTAGAATGTGCTCTTGAAAATTTAAATATTTCGAAATTATACATAGCGCCATTTAAAATTCATAGAGGGTGTAATTAATATGTTCGCTTGCAAACTTCTTTCTGAAACTCAATTTTCTTAAGTTTAACAACTTTGATTTTACCATTTATCTTCATCAGTTCGTTACCTAAATATACGGTAGTGTATATTATGTATATTTGTTTGGGTAAGAGAGCGCTTGTATCAACTTCAGCGGCTTTTTAAACACATGAGAACTACTGCTAAGTTGCGAATCAAAAGCTAATGCGATCAAATTGATTAATATTGTTTGGAAGACAGGTATATATAGTTATGAGCACTACAACAATCACTTAACGGTAAATGGCTATTAACATTCACCATGAACGAAATTTTGAATATGTATATATTATAATATTAGTATGGCTAATAGCAACAAAATCGTAAAAAAAAACCGAAATACAAAATCAACATGAACTGCTCGCTAATTTATGCAAATTTACATACTTATTTTTGTACTTTTCGAGTCTCCAACTTATGTGGTATTAAAAGTCTCTCAAATTCGCTTCGCTATGTTATCGTTATTTTATTCATATTAATTTTCGTAAAACTAGTTAATCACTGATATGCATGAGTTGAGACGCTCTAGGGGAGTTGCGTGAATAAATTAAGTCTTCTTAAAGTGAGGTGGGTGAAGGTAGCACAAGCGCGGGTCGCCCATTCACCGGAAGCCGTCACTTCATTTGAAATGCCGCGGGAATGGCGTCAGTGTGGGCAGCGGTCCGCGCGACGGACGACGTGTCGTCGGTTGGTAAATGTATTCGAGGTATTGCCTGAGGTGTTCGACGTTGACTTGCTTTGCTGCTGGCGCGTTGCGTTGCGGTGATGATGGTGCCACTTTTGCTATGGCGGCAGCGACTTGTGGCTGGAACCGGTGTTGAGCTGTTGGTTGTGGCGGCGCTTGCTTAGCGAACTGTTGTTGTTGCTGTTGTGGTTGTGGATTGTATTGTTGTTGTGGCTGCCGGTGTTGCTCCAACCCTTGAAATTGTGTTTGTGCCGTTTGCACTTGTTGAAAGTGCTGCGTGGACGCGGCTTGTTTGGGCTCCGACACCTTAACAGGCGCTTTCGTTGTTGTGCCTGGAGCTCGCGTTGTAGGTGGTGCTTGCGTTGTTGTTGTCGTTGTCGCCACTACTACTGTTTTCGGAGTTAGCGGTGTTTCTGTTGCCTGCGACGCCACGGACGGCTCGGCTTCTGGCAAAGCGGGTGGCACCTCGGGATTCAAATCTAATATTGGCACCGCTAGTGGCTGCTTTTGCGACTGCTGATCCAATTGATATTGCGTCTTTTTAAGTTTTTGTGCTGTGGCTGATTTCGTTGGTTTCGGCGTTGTCACCTTTGTTGGTGCTCTTGTTGTAGTCGTTTTGCTAACTGGTGCCTCAGTGACCGGTGGTGCCGCAGTTGTTGTTGTTGTCGTTGATGTTGTGGATGTTGTTTGGGCTTCCTGGAACTCAGCATCAGAAAGTGGTGGTAATAAATCATTGAACGGCACCAACAGTTCTTGTGTCAGCCCTTCGGTATCTATCACAGCGACGGCCAGACAACAAGGAGCAAGGCACAGTGCAAAACAACCGAAAGCAACAGCAATGGCAAGTGATGGGTTTACTATCTGCAACAAAGCAAACAAGAGAACATAACATTACATGAGCATACTGTGCGTAGATAATGGTTAACAGAGTGGCTGGAAGAGGTCCGGATCAATATGCTCGAACGCAAATACTCGTATAGCCGTTGACCCCGTTGGGTGCACATTGAAACACATTGTAATAAAGAACCTTTGGGGTTTCAAGTTTTGAAATAGCTTAAAATTTTCTCGACAATAATATATTTTATACATTCCCTGAAACATATCAATTGTCCTTTCTTTCAAAGGGGCACGAAGCACGTTTTGAAATCTGTAATCCAAAATATCTTCCTTCATGTCACAGACTGTCTACATCTTTCGGCTAATTTTCAATAAAAAGAATAAGTTGATAATAAAACAAAAAATCTTGGAAAAAGAGACATTTGTGGAATAAATTCCTTCGGAAAATTTCAAATTTATATGCTAAAGAACCCACATATTGAACAACTAAAAATTTTTTATTAAATATCAGAAACTACCGCCTTGGCCCTGTACTTTTTTTATCACTGTTACTGCGCTGAACATGTTGTTTCCCAAGGCTCAGTTGGGAGCAAATGGCGAACAAATGAGACGCTTCCATTTATCTCGATCTTGTGCTAGCTTCTTATACTCTTGCTGAGTAAGCAATAATTACTACAAATACGAGCATATCAGGCTCTTTTGATATGTATATGATTGTAGATATTATTATCTGATATTTTCTAAGAAACATACCCAACAATTTCCCCTCGCGTAAGCAGCGAAAAGTCTGAATTTCCAATACTGATACAACTCGTTAGTACTCAATTTCTAAGCTCTCTCAAGTCTTGTTCAATTCTATCTCTTTCCTGTCGGGTCTTTCTACGACTGTCTAGTGCTAAGTGAGTTATGGCAGCGTTTTAATTACGAGCATACTGGATGCATGCAACTGAAGCTTTGCATGGACACACACAACCAAAAACATAGGTTCACACAACGTGTTTACATGTATGTTGCTACTGTGTACATTTATATCTGTGTTTGTGTATGTTTTGGTGCACTACTGAAGGAAAATTCCTGTTTTTGTAACATTTTCGACTGCCAACCGTGATTTATGGAGTGTGGCAGCGTTGAAATGACAAACCAAGTTTGCAAAGAAAAGTGACTGCCGAGTGGCTAGGCCAACGCAAAGATTTTACATGCGTCGATGAAAAGGAAATTAAATATTGTGCTTTTCAGGCACAACAGGCTTTGTGAGATTTATTTTTGTAGCACGCTTGTTTTCCCATACCCTGTACAGGGTATATTAAGTTTGCCACAGAGTTTTCAACACATAGAGGACGAGGACTCTTCAAAATGTATATGTAAATGTTCAGCATGACAAGCTTAGTCGATTTAGGCTTTTAGGTAGTGCCGATAGTCTATATATAAGCATTCTAGTCGCTCCATTTTTGAGATATCGATCTGAAATTTCACACAAGTTGTTTCCCCCCAAAAACTACTTATTTGAAGGAACTGCTGATATAACACTAATATAATATAATATATCTGCCATACCAAGTGAACGATCGGAATCAAGTGCTTGTATGGAAAAAATGTTTCATTTAGAAGAGTTAACTTCCCAAAATTTTACACGGGCTTTTGCTCAAAGTTCGAGTTCAAAGCTCGATTTACTATAAGATATAGCCACCATACAACTGACTGAAGTAGTGGATTAATTGCAATAATTTTTTTTTTTTTTTTTTTTTTAGTTGTAAAGGGTATCAAAGTTTCGTTGCAACCAAGGCTAACGTTTTTTCGACTTTTTGTTTTGTTCTTTTCGGGTTACTTGTTTATTTTTGGACTTGCGTTGTTAGATTTGTAGTTGAACGAGCGCAGACACTTCCTTGTTTTGGCGAAAATACGAGTATTTATCAAACATGTTTCACTGGCAATTCGATTTCGTTTATGGCGTTAATTATGCCATTTTTCAGTTTTTCCAGTTTTTTTTTTCTTTTTGATTTATTTTTACTTCCAGCTTCAAACGTGTATCCACAAGTGTATCCACAAACACAACTCACTCTTGGGCAGCTCATGATGTCAGCTGAATATTTTAGTAAGCGTTTAAGCTTTCACGCAGTTATCTCGATTTAGAACTGCGCTTAAATCAGTGTTTGCTTTTATTTCGACAAACACTCGTGTGGGAATTCCTCTGCTCGACCAGCGCGTATGCAAAGTCGGAAACAACTAAAATTTCAAACGCTCGCAACGCTTGCTTTTATAACGGCAGATCAGCTGTCGGACAGGGTAAAAATTTAATGCTGATTAAATCTTTTTGGACCGGAGAATATTCTTATTTACTTTATGCTAGTTTTCTCTTCATTTCTAATTTATTTGTTTTATTTTATTCTCATTCACTCTATTCGATCTTCCGTCTTTATTCTAAGACAAAGCGTTGGCGTCTATATTTACCACATTAATTATGTCAAATGCCAAATATTTAGACTAATATATTTGTGAGAATAGCAACAAGAACAAACATTAGAAAAAGTTAGCATGCAACTAAAACTTTTAAAGCCATTAACTTACATGCAAAAACAAACAGCCATGTTAACGCTCCAGCAACTTGAACTAACTTAGTCAAAAGCGTAGCTTTGTCTCACCTCTCGCTTTAATTAATTAAGTGCAAGAGTTTAATAACCGGATTAAGTTGAAGACCGGACAAACAAACAAAATCGCCTATGCGACGGCATTGTGTTGTGCTCACCTGCTTGACCAGCTGTTAATTGTAAGCTGAGCGGTGTGACGCCAGTGTGGCTACCCAACGGCCCTATTTAATTGATTTGAAATCTTCGCTATAATCATTCAGGCAATCAGCGCGAATTCGTCTATAACCCAGCAGCATGAAATTTTAATTGATTGAGGCGGTAAATATTTGTACATATATATAATATACTTGATAATATGATAATAGGCAAAATAAATAACATTTGCTTTAAAGACGCTTTAGTTTTAAATTTACACGCGCCAAACTTATGTCTTAACAACATCGCTGCAGTAAAAATTGTGAACCCGTTATTCGACACGAACATAAGTGAAGGTCTTTGCTAATGCTATTTTCGTCAAAGTCACACATTTTGTGCTTTTTAGCGGAAAATATCTGAAGCGTTGAAGTTTATTTATTTTTACTTTAGCATGTTCTGCATTCATATCCCTCTCTGCACCACATAGAGTGCATTCGCTAAACGTTAAAGTTTAACGTATCGCAAATAAAAGGGTTGGGAGCAAGGCTCTCTCTCTCTTAGAAACAAAAAAAAAAATGGTTTCTGAATCCATAGCTACCTTCCTTGAAACCAGTAATAATTTGCACCACCAACTTCAGATCTTTTGCCCAACTAAACCAATAGTAAACGGCAATCAGGTGCGCAAATGCCTCCCAATGTAATCATAATTTCCGATTTCCGAAATTAAAGATCTCTAGGCAGCAAGAGAAAACTTATTGACCGGAGAAAAATTTTTGGAAATAAAGAAAAAAGGAGAGACCGAATTCAACATTGTCTAATAACATTTATAGTATACTGAAAATTCGTACCTCAGGGGGCTCTGCATATTACGGCACATGCTTCTGTATGTAATTTTATAAAAGCTTGTTTCATTTGAATTCAAAATCCATGCTGATATTGATACTAATATCGTCCGAGAGAACAAATGAGGAGTAAACACAATTTTATGTGAAACAAAAAATTCCTAACTCTCTCTCTCTCTCTAAAATATTCACTTCCACATGTTTTATGAAGAAAAAAAAGCAAAACTTTATTTCACAAAGTTGTATGGGCACTTAGAAGACTCTAGAAAAGAACTCCAAACTACGGCTGTGGACAAGCTTAAGTTGATAATGTTGAAGCGAGCTTATAACAAGTTCCTTTTCTAGGCATATAACATATTTCTCTCACATGCGATGGCACATTTTTATATTTAAAAAATTTTGTGAAAAAATTCATATTGCTAATTAAATTAAGGCAGACATTTTTATTTTATTTATGCATATTTATAAACACTTATAAACACCGCGCAACGAAATGAAACTTTCTTCACATTTAATTAGTTTCCAGTCTTGAGAAAAGCTCAACTCAATTTGTATTCATTTGTTACTTTGCATTTTTATTGTACTTAATAACGTCTTAAATTTACTTTGAATTTCATAATAATTTCCAGAATTGTGCATTTCCTTAAGATGCGTCAGAGTTGCGGTGATGAAACTCAAACGTGTTTTAACCAAGTATCAAGTCCCAGTCAAACTAGTCCTATCGGAAACAAGAAAATGTCGAGCAAAATTTGTCGAATTAATATTTATTTCTGGTGACAGCAGATGCTAATAGCTTTAGCTCTAAAAATAAATACAGAATATTTTCTGAAATCTGTACACAAACTTGTGCACAAACTTGATTGTTTTGATTGATAATAATTCAACATAGTAATATTTGGTTAATTTTATTATTTTGATTTAATAGCAAAATAATATGTTTGTTAATATAATTCGAATACAATATTTTTTTAAGAAAATGTAGACAATCAAAAATGTATTCCTCTGCAGAAAAGCAGTTCCCTTCATAACTTTAAAGCTAGATCTCTCATACAAATAAGTTTATGCACATCCAAAGTTGGTTTGGTGATTCTAGCTATTATGACTGATAAACCAGTAGGGTGAGGGTGAGGACAATAGTGGGAATGAACCTTAAAAGTTGTTTGTCTGAATTCAAAAGCAATATCTGCAAATACTTCATATTCTTTATACAGATGATTACAGCGATTTGATGAATATACTTTGAGACATTAATTTCATCTCCTCCTATTTTAGTAATTCATGTCAGAATAAGCTGCAGTGGATATCATCTTTGAAATTTTGAATTCTTATGAAAATTACCAAAGAAGTGGCTTGGTGCAGATATATTTTGCAAGGAGAACACTACAACTGTAGACCAGTTTCTTTTTAAAGATAGTATTGATGAGCTCGGAAATAGTTATGTTCTAAAGAAACTAGGCTTTCAAAAGCCGACATCCGGCGAGCGAGGACATCCACTGGATAAGAGCAATTATTGAGAGATTTTGGAAGTAGATGGATAAGAAGATTTTACTTACTACTTAACCCTTAAAGGATTAACGGTTCCTTCGCAAAGTTTTTCGGTTTCGTCGCAAAGTTTTCGTGAAATAATTGTATAAATTACGTAAATGAAAATATCAAAATTAAATTTTTAGCTTATTGACACAATAGCCAATATTCACGTACAATTTTTATCTGAGTTCCATCATAAAAATGACGCTGGAATAATTCCAAAATTAATTAATCTGACTTTTGAATAGATGCGGATATTTCCAGCCTTCAGCTGTCAACATTCTATGTTTCTTGCTATTTTCGTTATCACATAGCACGCAAGCATTAGCTTAATACAAAGACAAAACGTGCAAATGGAAACCATAAATTATACGACACTTAAAATCAACGAACTTTCTAAAAAGAATTTTTCTACGAATAAAATACAGGAGAGATCGTAAGATAAAGAGTAAGCAAAAATTATAGTCGCAGCTATGAAGATTTTATAGCAGAATTTAAATTAAATAAACAAGTTTCAAAATCATTTTGAGTGCTTTAGAACAGATTGAGTCATATTAGTTACATTTAAAACAATAACCGTTATATCAAAAAACTCTACAAAATAAACCTCAAAAAAATTGGCAAAAATAAAATGTTTGAATTGAAAGTTCATTAATTGTGCAACTGAAAAAAATCAAGGTCAATTTGGTCAAACATACATCGACGCGCATGCGTTCACACTTCGCTGTTGCCTCTCGTGTCGAACATTGACTGCATCACACAAATGACTTTTCCGTAGCTATCCGCTTTCAAGTCCATAAAATAGTTAATTGCTGTCCAAATAAAAAGCAATTAGCCACACATAAACGATAAAGTTACTTGTTGAAGTTAATTAAAATAATTTAATTAAAATAATAAATTTTATATAAAATTTAAATTGATGTCAAATGTTTAATGATTTCTAAGCATTGATTCACATCTATATACCATGTACCTACATATATGCAATATATAATTTTTTTTTTTTTTTTGTAAATGAAGCTTAAAATCTCACCTTTCCAAAACTATGTGGTATGACACAATGTGTTTGTAGCACTGGAGATATACGACTGCAACAACATATATTGACAAAATACGAAAGGACTTCTTCGACTACCCAATACCTACACGTACAAATTAATTGGTATGTGTGGCGAGTTTTGTGTGCTGTATCAAAGCTTCAGCTCTTCACCAAATAAGCCAACGGAGTATTAGCTTTGACAACTATTTCGCAGCGGAATCACTGACATTATAGTCAAAAACACTTTCTCAATTTCCAAATGCGCAAGTGACGCTAGCAGTTTACCTAAACGCCAGTCAATGTCAGAACGCAGTAGTACTGTGATGCTTCATGCAATAGTTGGACAACAACATATCCAACAACAGCAGTTGCAGTAATGTGTCAATATATGATAAAGTGACCGTTAACTGCAACAGTTGTTACTGTACTATTCGCAAGGCAGACAAAAGCTGTCAAAGTTCCTATATTAGATCAGTATATAACACTTGCTTAAATAAGAAAAAATAAACATAAGGCTAGAATATGCACTAAGTCGCTCTTCGGTGCGATTATAAAAAAACAATATAATTAGCTTAAAAAATGTGCGAAATATTTTACGACAAAACAGCTGAAACTCCAATAATCAATATGCTATATATAAGAAGTATATAACTAGAATGTTAAAGGTGATGTAAAGCTTCTTTCAAGGCAACTGTAGACGAGTTGGGCATTCTTTCAACTTCTAAAAGTATTTAAACTCGCTTAAAATATTATTATTATTTTTTTTTTTTTTTAGAATATACGGATTTAGCTACGTCTTGCACTAGTTACTTTTGGACACTGTGCCGAATAGTTACGCCCGGCTAAACACTATTGGTTAATAGAAGAGAAAAGTAACCAAAATGGCAAGCATTAAAAATGCGTTTGTTTTGCGAAATTTCAATGATTTTTGTAGGTTTATCTTTTCTAAACTTTGTTGCCAGCCAATTCAATCATTGTCTGCCACAAGAGGCATGTGGATAACTGCTAACATGGACGAGTTTAGTACTTGCGAATGCCTGCTATGCTCTCCGAAATGTACATTTATCCGTTCAATTGATGAGTTTAGTCGTTTTCAATCTCCTCACTTTTGCTGATTTGATATTTCGTCTACGGCCGCCCCTACAGAGCAAGTGAAATTTTTCAATTTGTATTCTTCGTGAGTAGAAATAACGTATGCCCCCATGAGTATATATGTATGTATGTGTGTGTATAAAAGCTGAAGTAAAACGAAACTGAAAATTGCTAAAGTGTCAACAATAACAAACATCTTGTAGGAACGCTTGATAAAGAATATTACGTTACGAAATAAAGGCAATAAAACTAAACATAATAATAACAATGGCAATGCCATAAGAAGTAATTCGGCCTATGTCAAATATTTAACGCTAGACACTAAATATGTAGAGATGATCTGTTTAACTCTGTTCCCGATGACAAATGAACATTTAAGTAAAAATCGATGGCTTTGAGGAGTCGCTGAAAAGTTCGGGCTATAGTATCTCCTTACTGCTAAAGCCTCTCTTAAACAAAAAATGTCTAAGGATTTCATATATTTGTGAGATCTACGGGAAGCGTCTAGGCATATTGGCGGTTATACTGGATTATTCTTTTCTACTTCAAACCCAAATAAATACCTTATAAAAAAAAACTAAAAAAGTAATTATTATATTTGCAATAATTGTTCTTAAATTTTCTCAACATTGTTATATAATTGAGATAACATTCAATTTACCTTACGGTAAATTACCAAGACACACCATGGCAACAACTTCATCACTCACACTCCATTTACCTGACATATGATTTCAATCGTGATCCTTCGTTTGCGGCCATCAATATCAATATCATTCACACAGCCAGGTAGTCGCGTATGAAAACCTTACAATTTGTTTCCGACATCTTACAACAACAAGCAAACAAATTTTTGTAAGCATACATATGTACATATGTAACAGAGCACATATGTAGTCTGTCTGGGAGATTGTAGAAAGCAGCATGCTTTGTATAAAATTGCCAAATCACGTTCCAGAAAGTGGAGCATGGATGAGCGGTAGCCAGTTGTGGAAAGGGCATTGCGCACTGAAATCCATCAATTGCCACTTGGGAGGGGAATAGCAGCGCAACCAAACGGTAAACACGCATGAATTATTTTATTTTACTTGATTCAGGCTTACTTGTGTTCACATCATTTCCTCTCGAAATATATATATACATGTACATATATTAGTGTATCGAAATTTCAATGGTTTTCACTCTACATCAATACTTCTTTTATGAAGATGTGTGTTGTCTACAGCGGAAGCGTAAGTTTCAACGTTTTCTTTAACCTGACGATAATCAATGCATTGTTGTAGCGACTCCTCTAGGGAAAAGTAACTGTTATTACCGATTTAAAAAATGACATATTCATCAAGAGAGTTGTTATGATGTGGTGCAACCCAAGAGGATTAATGTTATGGCAGTAAACTTTGAGGAGATGACATAACTCATGTTAAGCTTGAATAAGATATACTTCAGGACTTCAACTGTTCGCGCGAATCTACATAAGCTCTTCGTTAGCTAGTGACTTTATCAAGCATCGCTTGGAAAAAAGAGCTGCTTAATCGAAGAATTGCTTCGGACTGGCACCAGGAGGGCCTTAGTCCAAGTAGTTTTTAGGGCAATTACTATGATCGTTTTAGCAAATAGCTGCTGGGTATGTGCTATTCAAGTGGTATCCTATCTCTGTGTCTAGTTTGGAGTTTATACTCCTTTGAAAGTAGTACAGATATATCGCACGATTCCATAGCTACAACGTTAAATAGCCGCCTTCTATAAGCAGCCTTTTCCCCGAATTTCATTTTTTTGGTTAAATAAAACTTAAAATCTCACCTTTCCAACACTACATGGACATCTATTGACAAAATACGAAAGACTTCGACGTTATTTTTTAACTGCATTGCATTTTTCACTCCTTTGGTATTAAGAAATGTGCATTATAACAATACACTTATAAGATGTCAATAAAATTGGAAGAGCATATATCTTCTTTGAGTCAAATTCAAAGTTAGCTATTTTCTCTCCCATAAGTATTTTAAATCCAAAAGCTAATAATAATAAATTATCTAATCGTCTACCTCTCAATAAAATGATGATTCAATTATTTTGCTGTATAATTTTTCAACTAAAAAAGTTCATGAGCCACAAGTATTGAAAAATTACCCCAAAGAGCATTAAATTGCGCAACATTGTGTGTTTATTGTTGTTTCATTAAAATTACACCACATAAGTCTCATAAAATATCTTTTTGTTATACATATCCACATATACTATATATTCCAAGCATACATCCGCACTGGAAGCATATTTGTTCAAAAGTTACCTTTGGCCAATATTACTACATCATTGTCAAGTCAGCTGTTGCACGCAGAGTACCAAGCAAACGAAGAATCTTCCTCGCACAATAATGTGAGACGCATTGTCGAAATTGCGAAGTGCGCCGTGCACCGTGTGGCAACTGAGTTACAAACATCTTTGGCCTAAACTGAAAACTTCCAACGCTTCGCAATGTATATGTGTGCCAAAACTTGAAAATCTGCATGCCACATTGATGGCTACATGCGGCACTTTGTCGCCTAAAGTAGCTTCCTGACATTTTTTAGTTTATCACCTTGGCTAAGAAGCATGCCAGGCTCCGCTTTGGTTATTTAAACTTTTCTAATCAATTTTAATTATCATAGATATGTATGTGCACCATGTTTGTATGTGTGTGTGAATTGAAGGAGGCACAGCGTGACAGTGTACACCTTGCTGGAACTATGTCAACATTGTCATTGCCACCTGAGATTTCTTGTTTATTTGTTTGCCACACATGTAATTTATGTCTGTATGTACATGTGTAAAGCTGTGAAAATATTCCAATTTATTAGAAGTGTTTGCAAGCACGTATACTTTGCTACCCCTAGAAGTTAAGTTTGTGGCATACACATACAAATATACAAAACTTTCTATTCTTACTCATGATCTTATCGGATTTTACCCTAAATTGGAATCCTCTATGCATTCGCAATTCCACAAGCAATTATGTGAGTACACAAAGCTGCTGATGAAATGGATTGCTGTGGGGACTACTATAGCATATAGCTGCCATACAAGTTGAACGATCGGAATCAAGTGCTTGCACGGAAAGCTTTTTCATTTGACAAGATATCTTCACGAAGCTTGGCATGGGTTATCGCCTAAGGCAACAATGCAATCTTCGAAGAAATTGTTCTGATCGTGTCAATATAGCATATAGCTTCTATACCAACTAATCATTCAAGATTCTTGTAAGTTTATTACCGACAAAAACATCAAAAAAGTTCACAAGATAATTTTGGATGACCGTAAAGTGAAGTTTTTCGTGATAGCAGGCACTCTATAGATATCAACTGAATTTGTACATTATATGATTCCAGCATATTTGGGTATGAGAAAGCTTCGAGCAAAATGGGTGCAGCACGAGCTCCCTTTTGACCAACAGCAACGACGTGCTGATGCTTCGGAGCAGTTTTTAGCGTAATTGCGAGTTTCTGCTTCGATATGTGACAATACATGAAAAATACCTTTGTCATTTCACTTCGACAGTCACAACAGTCGGCTGGCAAGATTATGTCGTCTATATTTGAAGATGCGCGTGGAATAATTTTTATTGACTGCCTTGAAAGTACCATCCGCAGCGAATATTTATATAGCGTTATTGGACCGTTTGAGGGCCGAAATCGCCGAAAAATGGACGCATTTGAAGAAACAGTGCTTTTTACGAGACCATGCTCCGGCAGCGATACCGAGGGATCCATGAATTGTGCTTTGAATTGCTTCCGCATTCACTGTATTTTCCAGATCTACCTTCAGTGACTATTTCCTGTTATCAACCCTCGGAAGAATGCTAGCTGTGGCCTATTTTAAAGTAAAATACAAATCGTGCTACAAATGGTACAAAAGGTTGGAGCGTCGTGATTATCAATATATCACCCTTGGAGGGAACTATGCAATATAAAAAAAATTGCAAAAAAATATGTTTTACTATGGTAGATCGGGGACCTTTTAATTGATTTGTTAAGTACAATACAACAAAGATACCGTCTCTGTCATAACCAAATTATTACAATTCTTAATTTGCAGCGTAAGATTGAGCATGTATTGTGTGCTTAACACAATTTTCTTACGCTGGTACTTTGTGAGTTCGCCATTAGTTTGGCAATGGGCAAAGACGAGACAGTTTTTTATTTTGCAGCCACCACCGAAATGTAAAGTCTGCAATTTATCACATTATATAGCGGATATTACGCTGCTAAAAACTTACTTGCTTACTTCATATGTACTACGAGTGTTTCTATTTAGTTCTCCACCCCTCGCTTTCACCCAGTGACCACTCAAGATTTCTGCAGCGTTTTATTAGTACTTTATATTCTGCTAATTTTCCAATATTTACTCAATATATTTCAGTGAAAATATGAAAATTTGTCTCTGTACCGACGATCATGATTATTCCTTTCATGTTGCTTGCACAAGATTGCTTAGTATTTAACTTCCGTTCGTTTACGGACTTTCTTATCTCTTCAAGTTCATTTAATTCGTGACGATTGCTACAAATCCGAGTGATGGCAGGGCATAGATACGTTTGGTTAAATGTTTGTGTGCGCTTATTAGTTGAGTGTTGAGCTGATAAAATCAACATTGACTTCTTTGAATATTTTGTGCAAGCAAAGCGGTAGCCAGAGCAGATGTGGCAAGTGGCAAGTGGCAGCTGCAAATGAACTCGGTGGCAAGCATGTATGCGCCGGACGTGAGGCGAAATTTCTCTAACCTTTTGAGCTAGTGTAATTTTTCAACAATTTAACTTTTTTCCAATATACTTCACAAATTATTCTGCATGCTTTCCCACCGGAAACTCACGGCTTACGTACACACTGCTATGTATATAGTACATGCATACATACCACCAAAGTCATTCATCAGCTGGTGCAACTCCTCTTGTGCAAGTTTAATGTTGAGCATATTGTATGCACCCGTATATATGATATGAATATATGTATGTGTATATGCATGTAGAAAGCTCTTTCAGTGATGCTTCTTAGGTACTACAATAATACATTGCTTGTATTTGAAGCACACTCATCGTCTAAAGCAATTCATTTTGGTGCACCCAACTGCATACTCTTATATACTATATACCATACTGTGTATATATGTACATTATCCATATATATGAAGTGTGTGTACACGTCGGTTGAAACATGCCTTGTGGCATGTTAAATTGCAGCAGCAATGAATTAGTAGCTGACCTGTAACATGCATTGACTAAGTTCCTGTTCACCCAATGCAGTTTTTGCCATGCACGAACACCTGCAGGATGCTGCTAGCTTAAGTGCTTACCTTTCCGCATCAATGCAGGCAGTGCCCGTCGCTTTAGCCTCTTGTTAGCAACTTACAATTGAGGCCCTCCACTACTGTGCACATGCTGCAGAAGACTTTGGTTACTCTATTTAATGATGGTCACCGCAAGATGGCTGCACTTGACGCAGCTCTGTGCTTGTCTGCAGTACTCAGAACTGTTGAATACGATAGTGGTGTGGATAATAATGAGCATATTAAAAATTTATGTTGCAATTTGAAGTACAAAATTTGGAAGCCAATAAAATACTTCGTCCACTTCGGAGTGGAAATTTGCAAGCATTTACTTGGAGTTGAGCAAAGTTTTGTTTGGATAATGCTTGCACAGAACCACAACTCGTTCAGTTGTATTTGACTCTCTTGTTTGAAGCTGGTTTTCGATAATTTTTGGTGTGGTCTTACAAGAATTCGACAGTCTTTGCCATGAAGTGCGATTACGAAAACGCAACTGCTGTCCGCTGAAAGACAAAAATATAGTCATTGAAATACAGCATTTGTCTTATTTCTACGTTTTACGTGGCTATTTGATTTTTGGAAAAGATTTAAGGTGGTAAATGTTGTTCTTAAATTGTGAAAGCAAGTACTTTGGCTCTTAATCTCCACAACAAGATAGCGATTCCGATATGCCTCATATAGTATGTAAATAGCTTGTAATCTTTATAAAAGACGTGAAGATTCAATTTTGTGTAAACAATACCACGTTGTGTAAATAAAATATATTTAAGTTAACATATCACAAAACAAATATAAAAAGCGAGTACGGTGGAAACAAAAACACAGCTGAAGCAGCATTTTCAGTTATTACACCGCAGCAGTTAGTTGCGAAGATTATGGATTCGGAGTAAGTCGCACGACGATCGGGAGTAAATTCCTACAAATCACATACCGGAAATTAATTAAATTATTTTTTTAGAATTCTAGAGCCAATAGTGTCCACCGCAAGTGGCAAGGTGAGAGGTCAACTTCGTGAAGGTATCTACGGTGACACCTATTACAGTTTCGATGGCATACCTTATGCGAAGCCACCACTTGGTAAATTACGCTTCAAATCACCACAGCCGGTCGAGCCTTGGCTTGGCGTACGCGACTGTATCATATGTCCGGCGAAATGTATGCAAAGCAATCGTTATAATGGCGCGATTGAGGGCATTGAGGATTGCTTGTATTTAAATGTATTTACGAAGAAGGTGAGCTTGGCAACTCTTTAAATACAATAAAATATTGCATAACACTGTTTATTTTAATGTCACCTAAACCTAGTTACTCTCTGCAAAGCCTTTACCGGTCTTAGCTTATTTGATTGGTGGACGTTTTACAACCGGAGATGCCTCACGTAATAGTTGGGGTCTGGATTACCTTATGATGAAAGATGTAATACTTATAAGTATTGGATTTCGATTAGGTGCTTTAGGTAAGCGACAAATTATATGAGAATTCGAAGCCTGGATTAGTGAAACGTTTTAAAATAAAAAAGTACTTAAAACCGAAAAAAAAACTAGTGTCCAATTTCAAACCACTTAGGCTTTCTCAGTTTCCCGGAACCCGAACTTCAAGTGCCCGGTAATGCGGGCCTCAAAGATATCGTGATGGCACTACAGTGGATAAAGAAAAATTGTCAGTACTTTAACGGTGATCCCGATAATATAACACTATTCGGACACAGCTCGGGCAGCCAGGCAGCACAACTGCTCATGTATGTGCCGCAATGTGAAAATCTCTTCCACAAAGTCATACTAATGTCCGGCATGCAAATGCACTTGCGCCGCATTCCCCAACTAGAATATCGCTTCGCCAAGCACTTGGGATATAAAGGCCAAGAGAATAACCACGACATACTTGCCTATCTAAGCGCATTACCGGCAGAGCGCCTTTGCGATCTTGAAATTTTGACGCCAGAAGAACTCAAGCAAGGCCATTTTTTTGTATTCTCTCTTACACTGGAAAAGAAATCTGCGCCAGATGCTCTATTGACCAAGGACCCACTTGATATGTATGCTGATAAGCAATCTTGGTGTCACAGTATACCGCTGGTGTTAGGTGGCAACTCATTTGAGTCTCTTATGCACTACAAGTATTTCACCAAGGAACCTGAACTATATGAAACTCTCAGAAAGCATCCTGAGTACTTGCTCTCACACGAAGTCAGAGAGAAATGTGATATGCACATACAACAACAACTCGCAAAGAAGCTTATCCGCTTGCATTTAGGTGTGAAGGAATTGGATATTGAACAGTCGTTTGATGTTATGCGTGTAAGTATGTAAATGTATTTATGAACCCCATCTTGTGTATAAACTAAAGGTGTAATAATATATGTTTTCATTTCTGCATATCGTTACAGCTATCGTCATATGATTTTATGTACCATCCGATATATCGCTATCTCAAAACACGAATACCTAATGCTAAAGCACCTACCTATCTTTATCGCTTCGACTTTGACTCACCTTACTTCAACTTGTATCGGATAAAGCATTGTGGCCGTAAAGTGCGTGGCGTGTCCCATGTAGATGAGCTTTCCTATATTTTCTTTATGCCAGACTCATTTAAGCTGCAGCGTAGCTCGACGGAGTTTAAGATGATTGAATGCATGATAGATTGGATAACAACCTTTGCTCTCAATTCGGATCCTAACTGTGAGAAACTAAGCAGCTTAGTTTGGGAACCACTGAATGGAGATGCTCGCTATTGTCTTAATATTAGCGATGAACTGAGCTTTATCACATGGCCAGAGGAAGAGAAGTGCGTATTGTGGGATCAATATTATAAGGAGGCGGGTATAAGAACCTTTTAGTTGATAGTTTTAGTTAGAAGTGTCACAGTATGCACACATGTTTGGCAGAAAATATTATTATTATTATTTTATTTAATTTTTTTGTTTTGATATGAGCAATTGTTTCAATAAACTTATATGAATGAAGAAACATGTTAATTATATTATTTCTTTGGATTTAAAAATATATCTTAAATTTGACTCCACTAACTCCGAACTTCTGTAGTAAGTTTTAATAATTTCGACTGATTAAAACGCAAACCTTTCTGAACAGAAATGTGAAAATAGCAAGAAAAAGTATTTTGTCGTTGCTGTCCCTGTCGGTTTTGAAAACCCCTTTACAGCCACGGAATAAGGTTCTTTTTATGGTTGCAGTTGGAAGAAGTTGATCTTGAGCACATCTGGTTTTAAAAAGACGGAGCTTCGTGCCACACAACACTTGCAGCAACCGAATTGTAGCGAGAAAAGTTTGGAGATTCAAGCTACTGTGACATCGAATGACCTCCAAGAGGATGTGAAATGGGGGTTATTTGGAATCAATGATTTTTTGTAATAAAACAGACTCTCTTCAAGTTTTAGAAGTCAATATCGAAAATGCCATTCATGACATAAGACTTGATTTAGTGGAAAAAGTACTCGACAATTGGATTCATCGAAGTCGTTCGTAGACCAAAACTTCTACGACGACGATGACGTTATGTTCAAACTAATTATATCGCCTGTACTTCACATCAAATAAAAAACACTTGAATTTCCTTAACAATTACTGTGCTCTTATTAAAGATATCATAGGACTCTTATTGGAAAACCCTGTAACATACATACTGTTGACATATTGTAAAGCACGAAAAGTTCTCTTGCCAGCAAATGAGAAAATATTTGAAATAAACATGAGCAGAGCACACATTACTTTTCTTACATTCATCACAAATACAATATCAATCACGATAATTTAGTACACTTTACCATGACAAGCGTACAATATCAAGTTTACTTTTACTTTGCCGCCAAACGCAAACAAATGTAAATGTCAATAGAGAGCTGAGTGGATGAAATGCACAATCACTAAGCAGAAGACAAGACAAGTGAACATTCCAGCAATAAGAAGAAATCAAAATGTAAGTAGAGCGGCCAGTCCAGACGCTTTTTAATTTAATTTTTAAAAATTTACAAGTTTTTATTTTTAATATAAATTTTATTTAAGGGGGTAGTAGGGTAATCTGACTTTTTTTTTACATTTTTTTTTTTCATAGAAATTTTTATTCTATCAGGAGGTATCGTGGAGTGTACTTATGAACAAATTTTTTCGGAATTTTTTGATGAGATCTGTCGGAGAAATGGCTGATTGAATGAGATGCGTTTTTTTTTTTGCGTTTTTTTTTTTGTTTGCGGACAAGATTTATCATGTTTGGATCATCCCTACTAGAATCATGAAAAAATTATGATAAATAAAGAAGTAATTAACGTTTTTCTTTTTTTTTTTTTAATTCTTCCCCATGTTTATTTACATAAATTTTTTTATAACATTGTCAATAAATTATAAAAAATTATGAATCTAGTATTAAAGATAGCCAGGCGTTTTGTGAACATTAAAAAAAAAAAATAGTTCTACAGAAATCATGTCCGCCAATTTAAAAAAACAGGTGTTTTTAGAAGAACGCGTTTAAAGTTTGAGTTGTGCGCTCCGAGCGCACCGATCGTTGAGCAGTATTATTAATTTTGGGACTTTTTCGACACTTTACAATAGTAAAGTGGGTTTCGACATTAATTCTAAGGGTATAGGAGAACAGAAAATGCAAAAAAACTAAAAAAATTTTAAAGAAAACCCTTCTGACCCCTTAAGTATTTTAATATTAACTACAATGAGCAGTAAATAGTAGGACTTTCTTCGTAGTTTCAAAATTCTTAATTATTCTTCAAAATTTAAGTCGTCCCCCTTGGCACCAAAACTTTTGTGTCAACATTTTTTTAAATCCTCGAAACAAGTTTCAGGTAAGATTGACTCAAAACGGTTTCCCCGAAGCAGTCGCTTGAATTTGCTCAATAGCCAGAAGAGACACGATATTATTGGCGATTATGCTCAGAACTGCTTTAAGCCGCAAAAATATCGCTTTTGTCTAACATTAATACATCTACCAAACTCAAATGCTCGCTGGGTTAACATTAAGGCAAGCAAGTGCTTTGTTTACGCAACCACTCTCTTCGTCATGGCATAAATTCAGGCGCAGCTAAAATTGTAGTTATAGTTTTCAACTTTTTTTTTTTTGTGCATTATTTTCTCTCTGCTGTTGCGTGTACACACTAGAACTGATCAGTAAATATAATCGAGGTAAGTGCTTGTTAAACAAAATTGTCTTTTACCGCTCGCGACAGCGCCGTTGCGCCTGTCATGCTGTGCTTATCTGCAACTTGTACGCCCACAAAGGCTCCCTCGACGTTGAAGCAGAGCCGCAAAGCCATTTCTGCTGGCAGCGCGATACATACCACAGGTCAACGGTAATGTATAAATAAAATTGCTGTCATAATGTTTGCATGTAAACACACGTTCACACACCCATACATAGAAGCGTGTGCTGCATGTCGAGCCTTTGACGAGTGTTGAGTAGTCGGTGATTTCTTTGGTTTCACAAAAAAAAGTGGAAAATTGTTTTCCAACGTTAATGGAAAATTCTTATAATGGACTAACAATTTACTGCTGTGACACTGACATGCTTATCAGCGCCACAAATGCAAGCCACATGCCCCCCACCGCCGACCACCATGTAAAGCGTTGTTATGCTGCTTATCCGCTGTTAGTAATCAGCTTTTTGCTTGCCATCATAAAGGAAAACAAATTAAATATTATTTGCCGCAAAATAAGCGGCTGTCCGAATGTCCGCACGCGTGTCGCAAACAAGATTTCCAATGTAGATCCAAATCAAAGATGATAGCAGCATTTTAGGCGTGCAATTAGTGCGTGACAAGCTTGTGTGCCTTGGGCGTAGCGTACGCGCTTGCAACGCTTACACCACCACCGACGCATCAATTTCGATTATCATCATTTACATTGTCAGCACTGTTACGCCACTCAACCGGAAGCCATTCATTCCCATTCACCCACCCACACACACACACACAGTAATAATGTACAGTCTATATTTGCTTTTATTGCTGTGAATATGATCATCTTGTTGTTGCAAAGTTTGCTGTCATTGCTGCCATTTAAGTGCTTGGCTGTTGTTATTGTTTGTTGTCATCACTTTTGTTTGTCATTAACATTCATTGTTCGCTGTCATTGTCGATATTCCTTGCGGTCGCGCAGTTGATTTTGTATAAACGCTTTTGTGATGCGGTCTGCATTTTGCAATGTCGGCCATTTTCTGCCATTGCTATGTTGACTTACTCATAAAGCGAGGTTAAATTCAGTGCTTTACAGTAATTAAGCACGACAAGGAGCATAATTTATTTTAGAAGATATTTTATTGCATGATAAACAAATTGATCGTATTTCTATCTACATATGTGCATATGTATATGGTACAGTATATGTGTACAGTACATACTACAAGCACATAATTTCTGCCAACAATAATTATTTTGAAAATGCACTCTAATTGAACTGAACTATTCTCTAATTAACCTCATTAAGCACTTAGTATGGCAGTGGCTCTCAAACTGTCCGCTATTCTTGTAAGCAGTATAAATAAGACTCACTTTAAAGGCAAACTTATCACAACTGTATAAAAAAAAACCATAGAGAATGTAATTTAAAAAATAACTTATTTTTATTAAAGTTAAAGTTTTAGAAATAATTGTACCCCTTCAATGAAGAAACTTTTATAATTCTTCAAATATGACGAGTTTAAGAGATGAAGTACTCAAAGAGAAAAGAAAGTAAATACTAGTGATTCGTAATAGGAATAATAATCAATAAAGAGATACGCATTTGTATATACAAAATTTATTAGCGGACGAAATTCAAGAATGGTGGAGCCTTATATAATATCGTAGTGAGTAAGAAATCATCTGGGTATAACGGAACTACCGAAATTAACCAGATATCATAATACTAAGAAGCTGCATGAAGTACTGTACCGATTTTGTACCTACATAAACCTAAATCATTACTAGGAGAGTAAGATTCGGTACAGAATCAGTCCGCGAAACTGAGATTCTCACAACTGGTATTTGATAAAGGTATATACGGGCTCCAGTATTTTTTGCTGAAAGATGTCATATGCTTAATATACTACTATTGTGATCAAATTGAAAGGTGATTTTTGCTCACTTCTTCTCCTTCAAAATAATACCCTCCCGCTGCAATAAACTTATGCCAACGAATTTTCTACTCACTCCATCCTCCGTCCTGATGGCCATCAGAGCCTTCCTCGATTCAGCTTTTACATATATCCTCAATTGAGTCAAAACGGTGTCCTGTGTGGTGAGTGGTGAATTTGCTGAATAGCCAGAAGATACGCGAATGTAAATCAATCGAATGCCTTGGTGGAGGCACGATTTAGTTGAAAATGTGGCAAAGTGATCACGAATAACCAATGCAGTACGAGATGGTGCATTATCGCACTTCTTTGTTCAATAAATTCAGACATAGTAAAAATCGAAGAATCCACTTTTGGAGAGGTAGTAGTTCAACATGCTTCATAAGCTCAAAAATATTTTTTTAATGCCACCATATTAACATAACTCTTAACACACCAACTGATGGGCCAGTATTAACGGTACTATTTTACACAATTTTCAAGCATATGAATTCTTCGGCGAGGAAAGGTCACCTTATTGACCAAATTTCAGTGGGTCCTTTCTCGAGCCCACTTTTGGCCTTCAACTGCTTACTCTTTAAATTGAAAATTATGAAATACTAGGGGATCCAGCTACGCGTTGCTGTGGTATACATTTTATACCCTTATTTACATAATAAACTATTCAATACAGTCAAAATTTTATTAACGAATAAAGGCAAACAGGTTTATGTCGGTTTTTGAATATGTTCATACAAATAAATTTCATTGAAAAAAATAACGAACTTAAGGCCGCTTTCTCAATGTCCATAGTAGTAGGAGTCCATGCCGGACTAACAATGTGACACGTACTTTTTATATATAAAGCTTTGTACATGGGTACCGTGTATCCTAATTTTTTTTTTTTTTTTTTATAAACTTTAATGCCTCAGATGTTTAAAATTTCTCTTCAATTAACTACAAAAGTCGTTTGTAGTATTTACCCTGCATTTAATAGAAGTTTACTTTGGTAATAAAATGTTCCCATTAATCATGAAATATCTTCTTGAAGTGGTCACATAAACATATACTCATACCTACTACTAATTTTTCCTCAAACTCTTTTCACATTCACTCTACGAATATACATATTTTATCTTGTAGAATCATTTATTTACACGTAAATATGTCGCTGTGACACTTATTTGCTTAGCTAATGAAGGCAATCAAATGTATCCGAAGCGAATTGTTTGCATGCCATTACTCAATGCCGCAGTAGCCACAGCCACAACCGCTTGCTTCGAAACAAAAGGAGGAAACACTATCGCCATAATAGCCAACTATAACGGTATGTACTATAGATTTAGCACCAGGGGCGAGTTGAAAGCTGTCACAATATTGATAGAATAGTTGAAAGGCATCTATTAGCGCATTGATGGAATGATGGAAGGGATTCAAATGCAAGCATAACTGTATTTAGTATAAATGTATATATTTATTAAGCGAAAACGCAGCTGCAGTGGGGTCAAAGTAGTTGTTAAGGTAAATGTGTGAGTGCAAAGTGGCCTTGAGGGGAAATAAACTGGGATCGGTTGATTTGAGAAGTAAAAAGGTAATGGATAATTTGAAAAAACATTTCATTTAATGGATTTTGTAGGAAATCTTAACTGTTTAAAAGATGTGAACTGTTAAAATTTGATTAAAATATATTAAATTAAAATTTGTGAATTTTTTAACTCAATGAAAATAAAAACATTATAGTTTTACTTTATTTTGACCCACCGTAATATATAGTATATATGTATATGAACGCTATATTCTTCAATTTTATCAACAAACAGCAAATAAATTGTGGTGCAGTTCCATAATGTGCAAATCACCTGGGTTTCTTTTGAAAGCAGAGCTGAAATATTGCGCTCGGAGTTCGCTAAGTGAAACAATACCACTTTTCGTATTTCACTCGAACACGTAGCGTAATGCAACAATTCAATCAGCCATCGAATGCAATGCGCTGCGGATAAAACTGGAAGCAGCGATCGAAAGTAGCCAAAAGAATGAGAAATGTAAAGTAACGGATTGTACGTGGATGGGCGAGTGGCAAGCTGCGAGAATAGCTGCCTTGGAGCAATCGCTGATAACAAAACTTCAAGTAAATTGCTATAGCAAGCAGATGTGCATGCATAAGTATGTATGTGTGTGTGTGTGTGTGTATATTTGCACAAACTATTCACCAATCTGATAAATTGCAAACGAAATGGAAATGCAAAGCGAAACAAATGCAATACAAGCAGTGCGACCGCTTTCCTTTCGCCTTTCCATCACTCACATTCTTAATACTTTATTTTATGTTTCTTATATTTGTTGTGTTCGAAGCGGACAATGAAAAATTTCAACTTCAATCGCACTGCATTTTCATATGAAAAGATTAATCTGAAGTTGGCACATTCGCATTCCGTACGAAAATTGGCCAAATTGCTGGCGCGTTTTTTAGGAAAAGTGAATGAATTTGGAAATCGAATTACGATACTCGTAGTTTGAGTAGTTTTATGGTATGTCCTTCACCACAGCTCCACCAACGGTATGTCGTAGAGTTTATTTACACCAACTTCAACTTTACGGTTGTTGTTGTTGTAGCGGCAGAGTTCTGCCGAATTGACAGTCCTTGACCGAATAAATATTCGGGTCCGTTCCGGTTACGTAGACCCGACTGTCGTGGGAACGGATGACTTTTACAAAGACATATGACTTTTATAGCGATAATGAGTCATAATAATTGCCACAGATTCCTGGATTTTTGAAGCACTTAAACTCCCACAAGCACTCAATTTCCACCGAAGTTATTCTTAAATTCAGCAACATATTTCCAAACTATATTAAACACTCGTGAAGTGTTCGTCTATATTCTTTAATATAATACAACCATTTACTTAATACACAAACTCTTCATAAATTTTTCGTTCTTTATTTGCAGTTGTATGTGAAGTGTAATTTCCGTTGTTAAATTATTAATTTCCGTCAAAACAGAGTTAGTGCAAAACAAAATTAATAACACTCACCGTGTGCAGTGCAGACAACGGACCTGCTGAGCTTGCGCCCAACTTAATTCGAAATTATACACACATAAATTTACATCTCTACATATGCATAGGTAAAGTACGGTGCAAATGTGTGTGCATATATAAATAGTATGTACTCATATACATTTTTATGAGCGCATAATTTATGAACTTAACATCTTTGTTGAGAATGAATGAGCCACTATTAGTTAACGCCAATGCCATTAACCCAAACCACATTTCATCTGTTTACCACCGAGACGTGCAGACAGACGTCTAACTTACCGAATTGCTACATGGCGAGTAGTGCGTACACTCATATTTCCGGTGTAAACGCCGTGTAAAAAGTTTTAAGTGCATAGTTTCTTAATGAAGCGCAACAAAGGTGTACGTATATGAAGGAGATTAAATGGAAGATAGATGGAGTGGAGGTTAAAGTGAGGGATTGTTTATATAGTATGCGAAAATTTAATTGAATTATACTGAATAAAGTTATAGTATACTACATATATATATGTTAATGTGTGTGTGTGAGTATAATGATGGCATTAATCTATATATACGGGTGAGACTATGAGTGATTTGAATTTTAGTTTACGGTGATTACGTTTTACTCTAAGGCATTGACAGTGTTCTGCTATTTCTTACCCTTCACCAAAAGTTTATTACCCCTTTCTGTTAAGGTCATTACTTCTGAATAATATCCTTATACCAATTAGATTATTCAAGGTAACTAGTCGGCTTGTTCGCCTTAAATAGCACAGTGTTGGGCAAGCCAGAATTTTCTTCAACACCAATGTATTATATAAGATATGATTTCCGAATAAAGTTTACAGCAACCTTAGGGTTGTCCATAATTATATAGTTAAATAATTGAGTGAAAAGTGTGTAATAAAGAAATTTTTCAAAACTCAAGTTCCAAATTTGTTAGCAAAGTGATTTAAACCTTGATCTTTCTTCTTCTTAATTGGGGTAGACGCCGACACCGCGGTTATATCCGAATTTTGAACAGCTCGCCAGTTATTCCTGCTTTTCCCTGTTCGGCGCCAATTGGAGATTCCAAGCGAAGCCAAGTTCTTCACTAAGTCTTTTCAAAGTAATGCAGGTCTTCCTTTTCGTGTGCTTCCCCCGGCCTCTGCACGATATAGCACGACGGGAATAATGAGTGACTTGTAGAATTTGGTCCGAGTTTGTCGAGAGACGACTTTACTTCTAAATCGCTTACTGAATCCGAAGTAGCACTTATTTCCTCGGTCTTTAGAAAAACCGAAAAAATATTAAAATTTATATTTTATGACAAGATTGTTCAAAAAACAGTTAGAAGCATTACAACTGTCGATTCTCTTATTTTAATAAGAGTCCCACCAAACCTAACTGAACTTCTAAAACCTTTAAGAATTGCATTTTTTTCTTTACTCAAACCCTAAGGTTGGCAATGCACATCAACTTGCCAGTCCACACACACTCAACAAATGGCTTCATTTATTTATATGTCTTGCTAAGAAGCGAATGACTGGCACAAAACATTTGGCGTGAAAAATTCGCACCTGAAATCAGTGGGGCACAAACGAAACGGTCGAATAACGCACCAAGTAGCGACAGCGGCAAAACCAAGCGACAAGCAGTATGCTGCGCAAAGAGGTGGCACAATTTAAGAGCACCGAAGAAAAATGAATCTAAAACTTTTCTCTCGTAATTCTACATTTGCAACGCAACGCTTTTTTCTTGCATTCTTTCCTACTTGCAATTGTGCAATGCAATCGTACGCACTGCCCCCAGCTCCGTAAATATGCTACTACAAAATAACACAGAAAATCCTTCAACTATAAGAAACGCTAAAGAATGAGTGTTGTAGTATGTTGTGCGAGGAAAGTTTGCAAAACAGCGAAGAAGAAGTATGAAACAACAAAACCGGCGTAAAGGACACGAAAGGGTAGAGCAAAAAACGCGTAAGAATCAGCAAACAGGGCAACACTTGCTACAACAGTTGGCAACAGGATGCTGGTGGCAGGCAAAAATGTTGCAATATATTTAGCTTATAATGCGAACGCAAGTGTAGCTACGTGCAACACTTTGTGCGCTGGGCACACGGTGGAAGCGTTGAAATTCACGCTCGGCTCGCGCTGCGCCAGCTACGGGTGATTGAAAGTCTTGCATTGAGGTAATAAATTCCGCTGAAAGGATAAAGTTTATGAGCAGCAGGCACACTCAGCAGACCAAATGGGTGGCCTGCGAGGCCGCAAGCCTCGTCGGTGTGTTGTTTCGCTGGCATTCCCCTAGCTGCATGCACACAAACATGCAAAGGCGCGCACAGTTTGGTAAGCACAACTGCGGCAGTTTCACATTTCCCCTATCTGCGGGCGCAATTCTCCCGACCCCTTCACATTAGCGCTATCGATAAATGCCAGCGAGTGTTCCCTCAACGCCGTCAAACCATAAGAAAGTTGTTCAAGTAGCAACAAGGCCACCAAAGCGGCGGAGGCAACAGATCGCATTTGCACGAATTTAGGTGAGACGTTCTTCCGAGATAATATTTTAAACTATGCTACAGTTACGGCTATCGTTTCGTTGCTGCTGTTTTGAGCGAAAAAATTCACCAACCAAAAACGAAGTAGAATAAAATTTAAATAAATAAATCGCTGCGCATAAAGTTGGCGTGGAAATTAGCTAAACTAAATCTGCGTAGTTACATCGGCAACTTAGGCAGAGACAAGCACCTTTCTCTGTGTGTGTTTGGTGAATTATGTATGTAGGAGAGAGCGAACGACGTTGATGCAGATTTCTTCGGTAGCCGCTTTGCATACACACCACCAAGTGACAGGTTTTTCTCGTTTCCTTTCTTAAGGTGTTAAGAAGTGTTAAAAAAGTTTTGCTGAAAGTTGACCCGCAACTTCGAAACTATGGCAGGAGCTTTGGAATTCAGCGAATTGAAACAATACGCACTTGTAATTATTTTCTTTGCAAATTATGAGCGCTTAATTGTTGATCACACTCAATTAATAACTTTTATAATTAGTAATTTATTATTTATTTATTATTTTGTGATTACATTGAGATAAACATTAAATAGAAGTTCACGCAAGGGAGGAAAATTCTCTGATTTCCATTCACTTAGGAGTGGCCAGAAACGATTCTTTTACATATGACTCAAGCAGCTCACGACTTCCGGTCTTTGACAAAGTATCCTCTGGGTAGCCTAAGAACATCCGTTTGAAGGCGAGCTAAAGTGAGAAGGCGAAATATCCCCTACGTAGGGTTGTGCGCTGGGCTTGGGACCCGCCACGTAAATACCCTCCCCCCCCCCCCCCCCCCCCCCAATGAAAAATTCTCAACAGCCTCGCGGCTAGGCTCTTACGTCACTGTTGACAGTCATAACTTTGAAGTCGTTGATAGTTTCGTCTATCTTGGAACCAGCGTAAACACCACCAACAATGTCAGAAGGAAGCAGAGGAAGAGGAAGACCTCCACTCCGTTGGAAGGACCAGGTGGAGAAGGTCCTGGCTACGCTTGGAATATCCAATTGGCGCCACGTAGCGAAAAGAAGAAACGACTGGCGCGCTGTTGTTAACTCGGCTATAATCGCGTAAGCGGTGTCTACGCCAATTAAGAAGAAGAAACATAAAATATACTATCTAACTAAATGACAAGTTGCATAACCATCAAGCCTTAAGATACTCTATGATTTTTTCCAACACTTCGCGATATAAAATAAATCATCACTTTTTTTTGATTTCAGTTTGCTAGGAGGGACAAAAGCGTGACTAATATGTAATGGATAATAGAAATATGAACTGAATTTTATTTACGACACTTTACACTTGAACATACAAAATTTCTTAAATGTATGCCTCTGGACTAAAATATCCAATTAAAGCTCTGATCTGCATCGTAGAGATGTTGAGACTCATAGCGACCATGACTGATCTAAAGTGAAGTGTGCTCTTTTTCCTTTAAACACACATTACGGATTTGCTCCATGGTCGACTGCTGCAGGTGAGGAATAGTACGTTGGGTGTAACTACCGATGACTTTATTTTTGTTGTAGAATTTGAGCTCGGAGTTACGTTTATTAGAAGATACAGCAAATGGTGTGTATCATAAGCTATGAATGTATCTTTATAAAGAAGTTGTTGTTTAAGATAGCTAAAAACATCTATAATTCCTTATTATGTATGCGCTAAAAGAATTCGATGTTAGGTCCACAAGAAAGACATTCCCTGGTATCGTGTCAATACTAAAAAATCCACGACATTAACGACTTATTCCCAAAGGTTAGGTTAGGTTAAACTGGTAGGCAATAAGGCACGCATAGACCAGTTTTAGTCCTTTGCGAGAAGTAGTTATCCATTAGAATGCCTGCGCTTGACACAAAATTTGAACAGACTTTGCGACCTCACTATCGATACCTTCTCCAGTGTGTCATACCACCATCTACAGTCTCTTCAATCTAAAACTGTTATATAGCGTTGTTAAAACATATTAAGAGTGAAATTGTGGGAAAATTAACTAACTCGTAGATAATGCTACTTTAGAGTAACATGCAACTTCGATAGTTCATGTCAAAATTGCATGAATTTCTATTTACAATAAATATGACACTCTTCGTCAAGAAGGTTACAGTATATCCTTCAATATAGACATCGACGTTGCACAATTAATTTTGATTCCACTGTTGCTGACCGGCGGATCGGGTCATCTAGTGCCCCTACAAGCTATCGGAATTCAATTCAAAAGGGCCACCCTAAAAGTAGTCCAATAGGGACAGCAAACCACGCCATGGTTTTTATTCCTGTGAAAGTACACTCGATTATATATATGAAACTCGACTTCTTCTGCATGGTCACCACGGGCACGCTTGCGGAAATCCTAATGCTGAACCCAATTTTCGACGATTTTCAGGCATAATGGGTGGCGGCATAAAAAATATTGGCTTTAGGTCGAAAAAAATAAAAAAATATCTCTATCTTAACAATAAATAAAAGCTACATTTTTGCACAAACTAAATACTGATAGGCTTATGGGATCTCGCTTATTTGTACTATGACTTCCACTCAGCTTTATGCCTCTCTTCTGCTTTTTCACTTGGAGAGTAACGAGAATGTGGGCGCTAAGCAAGAGCTGGTCAGTTGTGGTATTAATGTGAACGCCTTCGATTCTTACTTCCAGAGCCACAAAATTAAGCACCACATTTACCTTATTATGATTATTAGGCTCCAACAAAGGTTCATTGCGCACTGATGGCAACGCAGGCGGTGTGCGAATGGAATTTCTCCGAACGACCGCGCACACTTTACAATAGAATGCATTTTTGGATTTCAGCAAAAAATCCACTTCAGCCTGTGATAAATTCCCACACGATAAATGGATGAATTGATTACATTTATGATAACTGATCTTGGGCTGAGCACGATCAACTCTATGGCCGCAAACACACGGCATTAATATAGAATAAATAATAGAACACGGAGCAAAGAAAAAATACGTATCTACACAATGACAACCGATCAAATTTATATCTGTCAAAAATGAATGGTTCTGAGCAACAAACTTCTCTGCTTTTATGCACCACGGAGTATATTACTGCCAATCTAAAAGCGATAAATTTGTATATTTATAAAGACTGAACCAGCTAGACATTTTCCATGCATGCCACGTATAATATTTGTACGTACTAGCGCGTCAGGTGACCCAGCAACGTCTCATTGCAATGTATCGCAATATTGGCGCACGAAGATGCCACTTCAAAGTTTCATTTGCTTGAAGCATTTCCCTACTTGCAGAAAGGCAAGCATTGATATAGAAAAATCATGTCTACAACAACGAAATGGCGACTGGCGTCAGGAAGCAGCAAAGGATTGCAGGAGGTGCGAGCGTAAAGTATTCGTTCCAGTTGCTATTTATAGTGTCCTTACAGTGCCTATGCGCCGTTACTGCAGGCAATTATTTATTACGTATTTTATGGTCTGCATCGGTTGCAATTAATTTATACCTTTTACTTACTGGCTGTCGAGTACACATACTTTTTCCCATGCTTTTATGTGCCAATTGTATTGCCTTCAACTGCACTATGTTTTTACCTTTTGCTATAGCTGAAGGCAATTTATGCCACAAAAGCCACTGCACTCAAGACATATGACACAGGTACTGTGCACGCGCCGAAGGTAATACAACTGAGCGTAAAGGCCATAGCAAAAATAAAAAGGAAGTTTAGCAAAAGCAGAAACAAAGCACAGGCATCTTGCCGGTCGCAACGATGGCACAACACTGTAATCATTTATGGCGTTTAGTGTGTAATTTCACGTCTAATTAGTCATTTTTGCTGCCTTAACACATTTTCCGCCGCTTTGATATGCAACTACTGTGTATATATTCGTATATGTAAAGATGGAGGCTGCTGTCTGCCCGCTGTCTCCCTCTCTCTGGCCGCATTTGCTCAGCATCACCGGCACGAAGCCCACCAAGAAGTCGCGCTAACACAAGAAGAATTAATTGAAGCCCCACCTCTTATGCCACCTTGCAGCCCAAGCGCCTGTGGATTTATTAGTTAACTTTTACACAGTGTACACCAGAGCGTATAAGTAACGGCCATACAATGGATGAATCACTGCGCGTTCAAGTGTCTGCCAGCAACGTTACTAAGCAGCGGTTGTAAACAATTTTAATTTTTTTTTTTATTGTTGCGTTGTTCACACACATACATATTTGTATGTGTGGTTCTTCCGGTATCTATCCTACTTACAGAGAAGCACTAACCGATTAACTTGTTTTTGTAAACATTATAATTTGCGCTAAATTACCGTGAAGATGAATAGTTTACGCGCAGCGTTTCCACGCCATTTTGCCACCCAGCACAACACCAACAACACCAACAACAACAGCAATAACACCAAACAATTACTGGCAATCTAGAAAGCGGAGATTTGAGATTTAAGCCACTTACTGGGCTTCTTATTTTTAGCTCTTCCCCATCTTCTGATGCTCCAGCTGGAGTAAAGTTTTTCAGCGTTCTATTTTGTGAGCTGCGCATTTACGCACCAACTTACTCTTTCAACAAACTTTTGCCGTATCCGCTCGCTTCAATATGCTTATACCAAGTGTGTATATATATGTATGTATGTCTTCCACGAATTTATTTATTGGCTTCCATAGACACGGTTGTTGTGTTGTTCGGCAACTTGTTTAAGTTGTTTGTATAAATTTCGTTGATTTTTTTTTTGCTGTTTTTGTTCTACAAGAAAAACTTCTCTAGAACAACTTTCTCGCTTTTGACTCAGCGCATTTATTTTCGGTTGCATTGGCGAATGCAGCGCTGTAATCAGCATAAATTGTTTATTTTAAAAAGTTACTCAACTCAAATACGCAACTACAGCGTATGCATTATAGTTGGAAAATATTTTGCAAAAATGTGAAAATATTATTTTTTTAAGAAACCGGATTTCAATTATATCACACAATTTTAGAAGATTTCATTTTTATAGCACTCTCACATTTGCTTCCATCCATTGAAAGCATGGCACTGATTAATCCAACTTTCGTCTGTCAACCCTGGAAAAGCTTCAAAATATCACTGTCATTTTCTGCAGTGAATATTCATGCATTAAAACCACGAAAAGTCGACAGAAGGCACAATAATATATTTAAAAAAAAAAGACAAGACATAGTTCCGTAATTTTCCAATATATTTGTTAAAATAAAAATTTAAATGTAACTGAAAATATACTTTATTATGTCCAAAGAACTTCGAAACGGAGTACTTTACTTACAAAAAAAAAAAAAAAAAAAAAAAAATCACGCAAATCGCCTAATTTCTCATGGGTTACAGGGGTACAGCCCCTTAATACTAATTAATTTCAGTTTAAGAAAAAATTTCTGCAAACTCTGCCTCAAATATTTACAATTGTAAGCACTTTCGACCTCTTTAAGCTAGAGGCTTAATTAAATTCTCCACCAACACCTTAAATGGGCTGGCAAATCTTCATAACTATTTTTTCATTTGTGACTCTCCTCAGAGTATACGTCATCCATACTTTAAATAAATAATTTCTCTTATCAGCGTTATCGTTTTAACACGTAAAAATCTAAAGCAGCTTCAGTCCGTCCACCTAACCCAAAAGTACACTCACTCATGTGCAGCCTCCAGAGGCTAGTTAAGATATCTACAAACACATATTTCTAGAATTCGAAATTTCGCTGAAAAACATTTTCCCGACCAAATTCCATGCAAACAATGTGCGGATGTGCAATAAATCCGAATATCCACTTTGCATTAGCGCTTGAGTCGCCATCACCGCTGCCGGTTTCCACGTGTGAATTTGGTGTACAGTAAGTATTGGAAGCACAAGTGTGAATACCTCGTAGCGTATGCTCGCCCACAAATATTTTCTCGCACATGAAAAATCATAAAAAGTTCAAAAAAAAAACTGCTGCAACGAAAAGAAAAACGCTTAAAAGTATTAGAGGCACTCGAACAAAGCTTTTTATAAAAAATACTCACAACGGAAGAAATGTGGCAAAATGTGCTGTAATTAATCATTTGATGTGGCAAATATGTTTGCACAAGTAAATGTGGTGCACACTGGAGCACATAAGCTCTCTTCGGAGCACCAGTATGTACAAGTATGTGTGAGGCAGCAGACGTTGTGCAAGTGGATCGATTAGAACGCCATATGCCACACATGCACTCAGGCATAGGTGGCAAGAAACAGCTACAAGCTAATACATATAATTTATATATGATATATGTACATGATATATATATAAGCTTATGTACATGGTGTATACAAATATACGTACATATGCATACATGTACCTCTCCTAAGGCAATAAGGTGACTTGACACGTGAGGTGTGGCAGAGAAAAACCGTTTGTACTCGTATTTGCTTGTGGTTGAAGTGTCATTGCCATCTGTATGCCATGGCTTAAAATACTGAGGCGATAAGTTGAAACTTGCTTTCTAAATATGCATTCCTTAATTCAAATAATTCAGCAAATGCTCGCTTAGAGACAGAATTATGCACCAGTTAAATTTGATATTATTTTAACAAAATTTATATATCATATTTTGTGTGCAGGCTTAAAAGTTTTTAATTGCTTTTGTATCTTTAATATTAAAAATATAAGCTAATGTCACTTGTGTACCTTTCGATCCTCCTTTTCAATTCTTTTACACAAGCATAATTCTTTCTCAGCTCAGGCTAGAAGTGCCGTGGGCGAGTGCCGGTCACTTGACGCATGTGTGCTAGTATTTGCATGGCATTTTGGGAGCACAAATATGAGAGTCCCGAAAATCGATTATTTCTTAATTATTATTATTACTATATTATTAGTTCAGGTAATGGTTTCAAGATTTTTTTTTTTTTATAATATAATATTCTCGAAATATTTTCAGAAAAGTCTAAGTGACCCACACAAATAATATGGCTAATATATTATAATGAGACAAGTAAGGAAGTGCTAAGAGCGGGTGTAACCGAATATTTTATACTCTTGCAACTTACAAATTTAAGCTAGGGATGCACCTTCAGTTGGCCTGTTAGTTATGTGGAGTCTAAGGTGAGTTTTCAACCGATTTTATTCATTCAAACACAAATACCCACGTTTAACGCGCTTCAACCATTTGTAGCAAAAAGACATACATGAAAGTATTCAGGAAAGGATTCTCTCTGAATTTCCATTATAAATTTGACATACAAAGCGATATTTTGGTAAAAAGTCAGCTATAAGTACAGGGTTAAATATTCGGGGCTGAAGCAGTTTTTGTGTGATTTTGCGCAAAGTTTTATCCCGTTATATTAACTGCTTCTTGATTTGTATGCTCGAAAGGATAAGATAAGATGAAATTTAAAATGGTGTTTTATGTGAAGAATGCGTGACGGTAGTCCGATTTCGCCCATTTTCACATTGTAACATAAAAATTTCAGAAAAATGTCACACAGCAAATTTTTGAATCATTTTTAAGTGGGTGCTCCAAGACCGTCGCCCATTTCTGACACCGGCTCCATTAAAGCCCAGTCATACATTAATGTCTCCAGCATATTTAGTTATTGATTTCTCGCGCTTTAAGTACTTTTTAAGAGTACCGTTATTTGGGGAGTGAGCGGAGTTATTATCCGATTTTGAACTGTCGGTAGAAGTTCGTATAATATTTTCACAAGGCGAAAAAATTAAATTTGTATATCTTAATTAAGTGCTTCGTTGAAGCACTCTATAGGTCCTCGGTTAATGGCGTTTGGTAGGCGTGGCAGTAGTCCGAGTTACGTTACTTATTGCACGTACGAATGGACGTACGGACAGACATTCACATCGTCATTCTGATCATTTGTATATACATATATATATAACTCTAAATCGATCTCCCTTAGATTTAGGTGCTACGTACCGTTAAGTGAACAAAACTATTATACTCTGTCGCAGCATGCTGTCCAATAAACTTAATAAAACAACGTTAATTCCGTTCCCAATTTTACAGAGGTAATTACCCACATGTTTCAAATTCTCCAAACACTTATATAATTTTTATTGTGGAAAGAATATTTGAGGCTTTTGTGAAATGCACTCTCTTCGTGGAAAGTTTCATGCGCTGCTACTTTTCTGGTAATCTCCAACAAGTGTCACATGTCGTTGGATTTCTTTCGATAAAAGGATTCTAGTATTTAAATATACTCAGGCTCTCAGGGCCGTTTTACAACGCAAAGTCCACCAAGCTGTTTACTCAATTGTCAAGCTTTCTTCAGACTTATTCCGCCTTTTATATTGATTTTTCACAGCATTTATTGCTCACATCGCTATTTAACACTGTCGGCACAAGGGCATACATTATTATGCCAACATACATATTCAAGGTTCACGTCCTTGTATATGTACATGTACACGTGTATGTGAGCTTAAAGCGAAGAACTAAGTTGACTGGCTAGAAGGCTGGCAGCTTGGCAGCCACGATTGTGCAGGTGAGCGAGTAAAGTGTGATGCAATAAATCTTCTCGAAATGCGCCGGGTATTGTTCGCATCCCGAATACAGCAACCACACACCGTTATCCCCACACACACATACACGCATAGCTGCACAGTAAGCTGCCCGGCATGCAAATACATAAATGTCAAGCACACAGCTCAAGTCGACAGCCAACTTGTGGGTGTGTGTGTCTCTACCCGAGCGAGGTAATTGTGCTGTATGTGTGTCGGCGTGTATGTGCTTTTAAAGTCGCTTGCAGTGAATAAAATATACGACCGTAAAATGGGGAAATTGTAGGCGTTTTACTGGCTTTTAAGTAATCCGTAAAAGCGGCAAGTGCCAACGGCAGTGCTAATATTCAGTATATTATTATATTTAAATATGCTCTGACAAAGATGCAATTACTTGCATTAGCAGTGAATTTTTTCCCTTTTCCCTTTGTTCTTTTGCAGGACTTTCTTTCGTCGTCTAGCTGCACACATACCCATACCACATCCATTGTACTAACACGTAAGCAAACTTTTTTTATTTTTTATGCACAAAGCAGTTCGCTTACCTTTAGCCAGTGGCTGGCGGCTGGGCCCCTGTGAATTTATTTGTTGCCAACTAAAATGACGGTTTGTAGTTATGGCACTTTGCTGGCCGTGTGAGTGTGTGTCCGGGTGCGGCTGACGGTGCTTGACTAATAGAATGTCTTACTAAATCGTTTGTTTGACTTATGGATTTTGCTTCAAGTACTCTTTCACTTGGTGTGTTTTGTAAAGTTAAGCGCATTCATAGATTGAATTTTGCAGCGGAAGGACGCAATTTTCATGAACTATGAGATATATGTATGAATTGTAAGTGTAAAAGGAGCATGGGATGACTGATGAGTTTTCACATAAATAAATTCAAAAGAAATATGCATTTTTTGTAAAAATTTTGTAAAACTATCTATATTTGACATTTATTCTTATGAAAAATAGTTATTTTGATTTACAATATTAAGAAAAAAATTTAAGTAATGAAATCACAGTAGACTCCTAACCAAGGAGACCATCAAAATTGGCTCAAAACCGCGATGTTGCATAAAATAAAAAGTAATAATAAATGTTTTACTATACTAAATGCAAAAGATTAGAAAATAAAAAAATATCTCAAGAAAAACACTTCGCAGCGATAAAATCGTGCAACCAACAAAAGTTCCACGATAAACATGGTCGCCCTTGACTGGGTCAACCGCGATTAAGCAAATCACGTACAAACATACACACGACCGCACTCAAATAATTCCCAGAGCGGTAGATAAACGCATAGAGCAATGCTTATTAGGGAGGAAAAATGCCAACGAGCATAAGCGAGCGGTCGAAAATTGCGCACATTAAATATGCGCCAGGCGTTTCACACCCAAGTCAGCCGGAAAGCACTCATAACACTACCGATGCTGCAGCAAGTAAAAGTGCGAGCCAGGCTATTCGTTAAGATATTTTAACGGTGTCCGACTTAGAGCAGCAAAGTTCTTCTAAATTGAATTATTTTAAAATTTTGGATTATGAACATTTTACTTACGTTTTGATAGTTCCATTCCATATTAATGGCCTCATAGATTGCTTTAAAAGGATTTAGATATTCTAAGCCTGGCTTTACATTTGAAGGAAAGTATCGAGTTATACAGAAATCCTTTTCTTAAACCCTTCCTATTTGTAAGTTACATAAGCAGCTTAAGTCTAGCATAAATAAATGTAGTTCGATAATGTCAAACCTTCGAAGGTATGAAATAAGGTGCTATAAATCGGTGTTCAAACTAAGTACTAAGAGGGTTCCATCGATTATTAGAGACAAACGAAATAGACAACGTTTCCTCCGCCTCACACAGTGTACTAAGGGTTCCTTCGATTATTAGAGATAAACGAAATAGACAACGTTTCCTCCGCCTCACACAGTGTACTAAGGAACAGCATCGTATACTAACCAATATATTGGGTAGCCGAAAAAATATTATCGTATTTTTAATCAAACTTCAACTTACTTTTTTTTTTATGCTAATAAATGAACAAGTATGTACCATTTTGGTTGACCACTTTTTACCATTTTTCCGCTAGAGACATTTTTCCCATTTCATCCTGGTTAAATCGAAATTTCCAGAACGTAAGCGAGCGAACGTATGTTGTGCTACACGAACTGATACAGCATCGTCTTCGCAAACTTCACAGATTTCATTGGTGGCTTACGTTACATTCTTGTTCATACGAAAATTTCAAAATATAGCGAATTTTTTCATTATTTTCACACATTTTTGAACACCTGCAACTTTTTTTTTCAACTTCTCCGATTTGTTTTGTTTAAATGAAGCTTAAAATCTCACCTTTCCCACTCTATATGGTATGACATAATGTGATTGATAGCACTGGAGATATACGACAATTGACAACCATTGACAAAATATGGAAGAACCTTTTTCGACAACTCAATATATTTTTGCAAACAAATAATAAAAAAAATTATTCGCTCGATCTCCACATAACTATCAGTCAAAAAGGGTTCCCCAATGTCACTATGACAACCAACGTTTTAAACAGTTGCAAGGGTATTACGATATTTTGTCCACTCAACCTAGACTTTTTAGACAATTTGACTTGACTTGACTTGACAAATTTTCACGTTTTCATAAAAGTGGAACTGAGTTTTCGACAGGCACACTAATTGCGCCGGCTGAAATGAGTGCACATAGATTCTTCTATTTTACACACACACTTCAATTTTATAATGGCTTTTTCTGCCAATCCTTTCAAATCCTACAACATTTCTTTCGCTTAAATCTTAATTCTGCAGCTTCACACATGGTAAGGCTAAAATTTTATGGAAATACATTTATATGCCAGCATATACAATGCATTAATAGTTTTTATGAATGAAATATGAAATAATTTTCATGTGAAATGTGCAACCGAACCCAGTGTTTTAACATTATGGCGCTCTCTGCCCCACCGCCGCCCCGACTAAGCCAAAGCCTTGTTGCCACTCAACCGTAATCGGCTTGCGACTTGCGTAGGTGGCAGCAGGTAGTAAATATCAGAGTAGTGCCGTGTTTGAGGTCGTGGCGCAAACTAGTAAATTACAAAAGCAGCCTGCATAAATAATAACAACAATAGCAACAGCGGCACAGTGGCAATTTGAATAAAGAGCTACAGCACAGCATCGACTAGCAAATGTCGACATTATTTGTGATGCCGTTATTTTGGTTGTTATGCCTTGATGTTGATTTTAATGCTAGACGGCTTTTGCCATTGCCATTGTTTTTGTTGCTATTGTCGCTGCTGTTCTTGTTAGTTTGGGCTGTTGTGCTGCGTGCGGCAACGCTGCACATGCCAACGAAATACACAGCGACACGCAAGTGCTGTGACTATGAAGAGTTCCCGGGAGCGTGACGGGGGGGAGGGCGGTGGTAGATTGTACATGTATAGGTGGATGTGTATGCGTACGTGCTTGTACTGCCAACGATAAAACAAATAACAATGTTGCAAAAACACTACGATAACAACAACAAATTACGGTTACGCGAGTGATACGCACATATGCAAATTTCTAATTATACATACATAGGTGTATGGATAACGTACAAACAAACAATAATATGTATGGTGGTGTGTACGAAATCACAACTCTTTTGCAGAACAACAAAGCGTAGAAGCCGAGCGAAAATATCGCATATAGGCAAAAGATGTCGCCTGTGTGCGCTAACATCCGCATCCGCATCCGCCAAATCGTACAACTTGGTCTGCTGCCCGCGCCTCTCGCGCTGCCTGCCCACAATCTGTTCCTTTTTTTTATTACACTCTGCAGCGCCCACGCATGCATGTGTGTGTGTGTGTGTGTGTGCATTCATGCTCATATGTGTGGGTAACACTAATTGCCAAGCATTAAATTGTTGTCACTCACTTTGCTGCAACGTTAAGTGCGCCCGCGGGCATAGCAAGCTAACCGCCGCCGCCACCACCAGCTCCTGCTCCAGCTGGCGCATGGTGCATGTTGCTCCAACACTGCAAAGTCTGACAACGCACCCGCAGAATGGCGTTAGCTTGTCGAAGAAGTGTGTGGCGTTGTCGGGTTCAAAGTGCATTGTGGTCTCCTACTTTATGCTCATGTTCGCCAGTGATGTCTGATTGTTGTCGCAATTCTCTAACAGCTTGCTCTTTTTCGGTCCAACATTATATTTTTAAATCGCACACTCCCACACGTACATGCATATGTGTGTATGCGTGCGTATTTGTAATACTCATGTCTTTTGTGTTCTTCTTCTATGACTTTGCGCTATTTTTCTAATGGCTGACAACTCATTAGCCTTTCATGTATTTATTTTTAGCGCTGCTTTATATGTAATCTTTACGTTCATGTATATGTGTGCAGTTCTTTGCAACTTTTAATTACTTTAATTTGAAATCACTAACATGTCTATTGTAGACAAAAAGAACAATTATTTCAGTGTAATAATAGTTTGAATCTATATCTGTATATATAATATATATTTACGAATATAAATATATGAGCGTAGTCGTGATAATAAACTGTAAATTATATAAATTTGTAGATAGTAGCATATACGGCTTAGAACAACCTAGCCTCTAGCTATCACTGAAACGGTTGCTCAAAATACAATTCAAAATACTTTTGTGCCATCATTTGGACTTTGTGTGTACCGTTCATTGACTTATGGAAATTCTAGATATAACATATGCACTAAGTTCCGTATCAATTATATATAATATATCTCGAAGATCGAAGACTAAACAACAAATTACCCCAAAGAGTAAGGTTTTAAGTATTTAACTAGGACCAATATCACTAAAAGTTCTTTTATTTTAGAGTGTAAGTTGGTTGATGGGCAACCCTAAGGAAGGCTCTCCAAGTACGAGCTTTTAGTTGTAATGGTAGGGTTTTCCGTTGCCCATCGGGACAGGAAACTGAGACCTTGCTGTTTCTTAGAAGGACAGACGCACATTAACTGCCACTGTAGCAGCGCGTCCACAAATCTGAGCGACAGACTAGTAAAAGGTAAGTTTGACATAGCTCTAATGAAGATACCGAAACCGTAAAAGAATAACTACTCCTTGCCAAAACCTTCCAGACTAATCCGTCTAACATAGATCTCATCAAAAGACAAATCCCGCAAAACCGTTTTGAACTCAGTAACATGCGTCAAAAGAAAATCGATTGATACCGCCCTACATGGGGTAGTCGGGGCAAGCACAAGTTTCTTCGATAAAGACGAAAATTCACCATAACGGCATTCATTGACGTAGAAGGTGCGTTCAACTGTCTTGATATCGACTTTCTCTTCTTTAATCAAAACCTGTTGGCCGGAGTAAGTCATAAGTGTTGTTGCTGGACACACCAAAAAGCTACTACTACTAAGCAAAAACGAGCTTAGCAATATTGTAGGGATCCCATGCGATTACCTAGCCTTCAGATGAGAAGGAACATTCTCTACGACTTCCAGTAGTGGAAAATAATCAGATCTTTCACCAAATCAACGGAGTTGTTGAAAAGGCTTAAATTGGTCTCCACCCAGGGGCCCAGTGAGTCTAATGATGATGTATAGCCACGTACGGTCCAGCGTTCTTGCGTTTCGGTGCTCAGTCAACCAACCAACCAATGAATATGTTGTTTGTGTTAGAAATATAGAATTTCCTATAAGCATACCTGTCAAACAAGCACCTGTGAAGAAAAAGCAACGAAGCTTATTTCCCAAATAAACTATATCCTCATTTGAGGTCATTGGTTTTTTTTTTACTTTGATTTTATTTTAAGTCTTTTCAACCAAAGTAAGCAAAATATCTAATTTTTTTTTTTTATTTGTAACTGAATTGACTATCATATCATTTTATGTTCATATACATATATATATATATGAATCTACAGAAAATCATTTAAAATATTATATGCTCTTGACTCTATGAGTTGAAAATCCTAGGTAAGCAACACTTAACTATTCGACTGGAGTATCGCCTGACGATCATTTCCTTTATGCATCTTACGTAACTCTAATGTGCATGTTACGGTTGAGAGAATTTCAGTTCGCATTTTCATTTTCAAATGACTGCTAAGTATTTCATTTTCGTAATGGAAAGGAGTCTGGCATCTTGTAAGAACGAATGTATTCATATATATTTATAATGAAGAGTTATTATATTGTATATCGTATATTAAATACTTTAGTCTAAACGAAAACTTTAATATAGTCTTAGCTCTGCTTTAACCCTTCCTTCTTGTGGCTTTTTATTTATTTACAATTTTTGTAAATACTTTGGAAGGCGGCAGTCCCTATTGAAAGTATATTGGTCTAAGCTGGCAAAATGATAAACCTTATATGCAACTTCAGCAGTATAGAAATAAATATATAATATGCACATACAGATAGTTTAAGCAAAAAGGACTTTAAGGACCGAATATTGTTCAGCAAATCCTTCGCATAATTTTTACGATGTCATAAATTGTAGATAATTCATAATTATTATAACTGAATGCTTCAACATTTGTTTAAGGAAACTTCTGAACTGCATTCAAATGTCAAATACTATATAAATAACAATGACTCATAAGCCTTTGCCATACAGCCAACTAGCTGGAATCGAAGTTAAACGCTTTAACAGCCCCTACTTATGCTCATATATCTAGATGTGAATTGCCGGTTCAGGAAAATTTAATTTTGCCAGCGCATACTGCGGCAATTACTTTTGATGAGAGCAAAATGTGAGCATAAATGAAAATGGGACTGAAGTTGCATATGTCAGAGACTGCGGCCAGAATTCTGGTTAGTGCAGTGGTCGCTGTACTAATCAATACACGAATACTTAACGTTTATATGTATGTGACCTGCGACTGAATTTGAAAATGTATATGCCTTAAAGTTAACAATTAATATTGTAATAAGGAAGAAACATTACAACAAAATCAAACATGTTGAAATATCACCGATAATTCAGCAGAAAATCATAATGTACCAAATTTTGCCAAAATGATTTGCCTTTCGAATAAATAGCATTATTTTGGGAGGCAGTCATAAGTAGCCAAGCATTAATAAACAAATTAACATTGGGGTGGTGTCTAAATAGAGGAAGAAAACTTTACAGTTATCGTCCTGAAATGTTTAAATTTTTAGTTGCACCTTTGAGATGAAAAATTATATAGGCTATGTGTTAGGTCACAATATCTTTATTACATTCCAAATAATTACGTTTTAGAACCACCCTTATAGGAATATATAAACATGTATGTACTTCTAATTATGAAATAACGAATTTTACCTAGTTACTTTAGTGTGTTGCTTTACTTACCGCTTGAAGTCAAAATCTCAATTGAGTTCTGCTTATGTTATTGAATTATGTGGCAACGTAGCTATGTTGCAAAGTTAATGTAAATAGTAATCAGCTTTCAAAAATTTTTGAAATTGTGTTCATTTCCATCTTTCCAATCGCCTGATTGTCTTTGTGTTAAATATATTGGATAACAATTGAGTTATTTGAAGGCATATTTTGTAAAACACTTCACTTTCTCCATTCATTGCTACTTAATGACGTACAATGTTTTATTTGAACACCAAAAACGCCAAGGTCAAATACTGATGAAAGTAAAGTTTTGAAATACTTAGGCTACTCCAGAATCTCATCTACTGAAATATAAATATTTGTTTATAGGGCTCTGGCACAATCCCCAGAAGCTGTGCGGAAGAAGATGAGTTCGAAGCAACTCAACACTTCTATTGACTGTCCCGTGTTTGGGAGGTCAACACTTGGGAGCGCATATCTTCAGACGCGCACCGAAATGGCTGGAGTGAAAACTAAATGCCTGTGCAAATTTCTATTGGCTACTGAGTTATAATTTCAAACAGGGGAGTTCTTCTTTTCTATGGCCTCAGAAAGACATATAGCAGTCCCCGTGGAATCTCTCTAGATAAATCTAACCTAAGGAACTGGTTGAAACTAAAAAATCTAAATCAAAACCCCAATTATTATCAAGGGTGAAAATTTTCGAGATCTGAAGCCCTCATAGAAACATGACGAGTCCGGCAAACTCTTAGACTCCGTTATATGATTTTACAAAATACTAAGGCTATCCGAAAACACTTTGCTATGGTATACATTTTATACTATTATTCGTATAATAAACTATACAATACAGTCGAATAAAGGCGAACACGTTTTTGTCGGTATACGTATCCAAGAGATTGTACTTGAGGTTTAAATTTGGATAAATTCAAAACTATCCTATCTTCTAAGTTGGCTCAAACTGGACACAGTGTGCTAAATTTGACTAAAATCGGTTCAGTGGTTTAGGTTCAGGCAGACAAACTGGTGCTGAATATAGCGCTAAAGTTTCTTATCTCTCCAATTCGCCAAATTGTTAACAAGTGCGCAATAACAATAACTGGTACCGATCATTCCAAAGCAAAAGCTACACTTGCTGCTCGGCCTAACGCTTTGGAGAGCTTGTTTTGCTGAATATACAGTCCTCAACCGCGCACAAAATTGATTGACCATTTAAGCGCCCAATTGCATTGCAAATAATAATAATGTTTACACTAACGTATATATCACTTAAAATCAAAATGGCGTTCAACACATCATCTCCTTCCAACTAAATTTCCGACGGGCAGCCATTACCGTTATGTGCGTAGTACGTGCTTTAAATGCGACAAAAGCGAAATTAAACTGATGATGACATTGACAATAATGGCGACCATTACGCTTTTTGCAAACATTTGTTGCAACAGTTGTGATTGCCATTCTAAAACCAACAACAACGCAATTACTTGCCCATCACATAGAAAAAGCAGCTAAGTGGTTTAAGTAACTGTTGTGACACCTGTGACAAATCGACGCTGATTAACGTTAATGCGATAATTAAGGTGCCGTTATGTACGTGAAGGCATGCCGCGCTGCAGGTGTTGCAATAAACAGAATTTTGTTGTAAATATTACTGTTGCAAATTGAAGTTACAAGAATTCTAGCGGTAAATGTTGATTTTGCTGCAGTGAAAAGTAACGCATTAAAAATCAATTGTGCTAAATAATGCATCGAAATATATTTTTAAAGGGGCTAGTTTGCCTTGCGGACTGCATTGAGGCTTGTTAGTCGTTTTTGCTTGATAGGCCAACAGTACTTTTCTGGGGCACAATATGCCTCAGTCACTGACTCAAATTGCCTTCCCTCCATTTGCCAATTATCCAACATATTGCTATATAAAAGCGTCAATTTTTGCTACGCACTTGTCAGGCGCGACAACGACAAATCAGTGCAATGGCCGCCCCAAAAGGCGCTACTACGGCTCGGCGGCAGACATTCGCGTCGGCACTGCTTTGTGGACCTACTCGGCTCATCACTACTCTCATATTGCTTTTATCGCAGTGGAATATCAGTGTTTCAGGGGCTGCGAATGCTTATGAATTTGACGCTTTTGCTGACGTTTTGAAACAACAACACCTCCATCATGCCATTATCGCCTACAATGGCGACACAGAGCAAGCACAACAACAGGCGGGCCTGCTAAAGGATAATACATTACGTGCACTGCTTAATGTGGCATCACTTCAGTTTTATGATGTCCATCAAGCGAAATCCGCTAAAAACGCTACCGATTTTCAAAGACTCTTCTACCATGACTCACCGCGTGTCGGTATCTATGTGGCCCAACTGGAGGATGTGTTGTTGCAGCAGCATGTTTTGGGCTCAAATGTGATTAGTGTTGACACCATCGATGCTGGTGGATATAGAGTGCGTGTCGATGTGGGTTCGCGTTTCAACAGTTCTCGCGTCTGGTTCATAATGTCCAAGCAACGTACGGTGACGGCAGCGCTGGCGAATGTGCGCCGCGTGATGACGCCACTGCCAGTTAATATAAGTGCGGACATTACAATCGGTGTCCGGTTGGATGGCAAGTGAGTGTGAAATATACTAATATAAATTAAATTGTTCTAACAGAATGCAGCAGAATGTTTGTGGTGGAATAGAGGCTCCGCCTCAAAGTATTTGACTTCTACGGGAGATTCGTCAAATACTCATGGCAAATAGAGACACGATGTGACCAATGATTAACCGAGCCGTTGGTGAAAATTGAGCTTTGAAAAGGAAGACTGTAAAGAAAATTAATAGTATCTGCCGAAAGAAAGCAAAAGAGCTAGAAATACATAAGCCCAAAACGCTTGAAATTCTGACTGGAAGATAAACTTTCTTTTTTTACTAGGAGTAATATTAATTCTATGGAATATTTGAGATCAGCATGAATTCGAAGTAAAATTCGCTATCCACAATATATTAAATTTATGTAGAGAAATTGGTTACTGTCTGCTCTGCCGCCAAATTAGTCATTAAGTAATTAATATTTCTTTCGAGTGCGACTAATTATAGCAATTGATTTATTCTTTCGATTTCAGCAATACCATACAACTTTTCGACATTTACAAAATACAAAAAGATTGGTTGGATATTGAACCGAAAGGTTATTGGAGCCCCGCTGAAGGTCTCAAGCTTAATACCAGGTTCCATCGAACCTTCGTCAACAGGCGTCGCAATTTTAAGGGTCTACAATTAGTAGGTGGCATAGTGGTGCGTATACCCGACAGACTTATTTTATTCAAGAGAGCATTTTACAGACCTTAATCTTATTAGATACGGGAACAGCCTGCCGATATGACTGAATTGGACTATTTGAACTCCATGCACCATAAAAATTTTGACCCCATGCAAAGGAAAACTTACCAATTGGTTAAGTTAATGGAACCTGTATTTGACGTAAGGTAAATTTTTTTAAATAATTCTACACATTATATTACTTTAAAAACAGAACCGCTCGCTAATATTTTGTAGAGCTAATTCACCACAATTAAGGGGTGTGTGTCTTGACTTATCAAAGTTTCAATCCACCTTTCGCTATATTAATATCGTAAAAATTTCTTCACTTAAAAGATATATATTTAAAAAAAATAAAATGTACAGAGTTACTTTACGTTTGAGAAGAGAACAAGCAGAATCTTAACTTCAATTAAACTGAGACAATAATACGATTCAAAGAACTACAACTTCCTTGTAAGAACTTTGATGGTTCAGTTTGAATGGAAGCTATATGATATAGTGGTGCGATCTGAAAAATATGTTCGAGGACTATAGCAATAACCAATGCCAATTTTTTAAGATATAACAAGCACTTTATTCCGATCGTACAGTTTGTATGACTGCTATGTGCTATAGTGATCGACCGTTTCAAAAAATGTGCAGTTTCTTGGTGAGAAAAGGTCGCGCTTAAAAATTCAATCAATATAGCTAAACTCAGTTGGTGTCAGTTCGTCACACAGGGCATTATTTCGTTTTGGGTATTAAAAACATCTTTTCAAATTTAATATTTCCTGTTCAAGAGAAAGAGAGAAAAATCCACCGAGCTATAAAAATAAGGTTATATTTATTCAGCTAACAAAGAGAACCGTCTAGCTATGCTAAAACATAAAAAATATAAACAAAAATTTAAATCTGTCAGTATTTGAAAACTAACCTGGGCAATAAGAAACATTTCTCGTGTACATTTATAACCTCACTATCAAAATTTCCAGCTTTCAACCAGTACTGAGGACAACTTGGGGTGAGCAAGCGCCGAATGGCAGCTGGGATGGTGTTATGAAATTATTACTCTCCGGTGAAGCGGAATTTTCACTATGTCCCATGCGTTTTGTCCCGAACAGGGTACATTTAATACATTACACGATAGCGGTACATACGGAATTGTAAGTAGAATCCTCATACCTCACATGTCCTGCAAAACAAATGAGCTTTACTTTTAACATCAAAACCTTCGCAGTGTCTTCTTCATATTCCGTCATCCGCACCGCAATGACATTCGTAACATCTACTTTGAGCCGTTTGTCGAAGAGGTCTGGTACACTGTTATTGCGATTGTTGTTCTGACCACATTATTGTTGCAACTACATTTGCATCACGAAAATCGCTTCTTCATAAATAAAGATCCACACTTTCAGACGCGTTTCGATTATGCGATTTTCTCCATATTGGAAGCATTTTTCCAGCAAGGCCCCTCAACCGACGCTTTTGCCGCCACATCAACGCGTACGCTCATTTTCTCTGTTTGCCTGTTTAGCTTGTTGTTGCAACAGTTTTATGGCGCTTTCATTGTGGGCTCACTACTGTCCATCTCACCGCGCACAATAACCAATTTGGAGGCACTATATAACAGCAGCCTCGATATCGGCATAGAAAATATACCATATAATATTGAAACCTTTGAGAAAACTACAGTGCCGCTAGGGATGGCAATCTACAAGGAGCGTGTTTGCAAGAATCGCGAAAGAAATATCTTATACATCGAGGAGGGCGCTGAGCGCATAAAGAAGGGCGGCTTTGCCTTTCATGTATCGGCCAATCGCATGTACTACATACTGAAAGGTATGCCTCGCAATGACAATAGAAAATAATTTCAAAACTAATTAATAAATAAATACTTTTGAAATTTTTCTCTAGAATTACTAACCGAAAAGGAGTTTTGCGATCTGCAAGATGTGCCATTCATTCCACCCTATCGTATTGGTCTTGGTATAACGAAAAGTTCACCGTTTCGCGAATACTTTACAACATCGATTGCGAAATTTCACACCTCCGGGCTTTTGCAACATAACGACAACCAATGGCAGTTGCCACAAATGGACTGTAGCCTAAGTCAGAATTATGAGGTCGAAGTAGATCTACAGCATTTCTTGCCGGCTCTACTTTTTTTAGTATCTGCTATGCTACTTAGCTTGGCTGTATTAATTTTGGAGATCATCTACTACAACTTGGAGAAAAGCACGAAGCTGGCACGTTTGTGTCCGAGAATAATGCCGAAGCCCAAACTAGAGTTTATAAATTGAAAAATGTGGCCGTTCTGGAAGAAACCTTAAGAAGAAGTTTAGAATTTTAAGCTCCAAATATGTTTTGCGCCTAAAGCTTATATTAATAAGTTAATAAAAAGTAATATCTTATGAATGTAGCACAAAAGAATTTTTTTTTTTTTTTTTTTTTTTTGTTTTTGATGATATGCTTGAGAATAAATATGAAAAGTTTAGTTTCATCAGACCACATATAGCACAGGTATTTTAACCAAGGTATAAGTGCGCCGTTTCTGGCAACCGGTACTGTCATGGAACCCAGTACTTAATTACTATGAAATGCTTACACAACTTTTTCATGAACACACTTTTGTGAGGTTTCGGCGTGAAAACCAAGTCAACGGCGTAATTTCCTGATTTTGATCGTCCGTGGTCCAAGGCGCAACACAAAGTGGTGCATCAGACTCGGTGAGGGTCTACAGTGTTTTTTCAATGGATTCATTGGGAGACTCTTGATCTTGATCTCCGCGAGTACCATTTCGGTAAGGGAACAGGAATAGTGTCACAAAGTTCTATAATTAGCTAATACTATCTTAAAGAGGAAGCCCTGCAATTCATGTACAATCCTTTCTAAGCTTATAGCTTTTTCAATTCGCTAGAAATCGCTAAATCAAAGCGTCAAGTATTGCCACGAAATCATTGACGAAAGAGTTGAGATCTTCTAAAATATATGTACATGTGTTCGCCCTCACTATTGTATTACTAAAAGGATTTCCTAATTTCCTTATATTTACATTAATCAAAGGATAAAAACCATAGATAGTATCTTGAAGTGTGCACTTCCAGTTTATCCCCGGAAATTTTTAATTTAATCTGCGAACTGTCAATGCCAGCAGTTCGCCACATTTTGCCACACGCTCGCCGTGTAGCCCGCGAGTACATCACTCAGGCCTTAAGTGTCCATTGCGGTTGAAGTGTGTACGAGTACTGCATGCGCGTACCTCGACAACATAATAATTACAAGCGCAGCAGTAATTGCTGCAGAAACAGTAGCAACAGCGTATGGAGTTTTAATTAAAAACCTGCTGATGGACGTGATGAGCTACTGAAAGATAATGGTGCAACTCAGACATGGGTCAATTACTCAAGTGCGGGTAGCTGAATCGAACGAAGAAGGCGAAGCAAAGAAGGGTAGAAAAAGAAAAGTAAAATATTTTGCGATGGGATAAGTGGCTAAGGAAATGTCTGGTGAAGGCGATGCGAGAAACATTAGAACATTCGGTGGAAAATATTATAGACTGACTGAACTATAACAATTAGACTTACGATAGCCGAATTCTTCTAGTTTTACCACATATACTGGGGATATGGATGAAATCGAACGAAAACTAATAAAAGTGCGATAACTCACTAAGAAAACACGTCAGTAATATTAAATTTTACAATGAAATTAGAAGGATGGTAAGGCATAAGGATCAGTGCTAGAATTGAATAATGAGCGAGACGTACTCATCTTTTGGTGAAATCCTAAAACAAATTTGCAAAAAAATTGGCCGAGTTGACCACACGTTTTCAAGCCATTAGTTAGTTTAGTTAGTAAACCGAAAATTGCGGTCAATCCACGAGAATATAATCGATAAAATCGAGTTAACACTTCCTTTATATCGTACATATCGGGCAGTCTGTAACATATATTTATGAATTTTAGTTAAAAAGTTTTTCCTAACAGAGGTGTGTTCTAATACCGAAAACTGAGTTCATAATCCGGCAGTTATTTTGAAGCCTCCAGTGCTGATAATACTACCGAAGGTAAGGGCAACCTGAACTGCGCCAAACCAGCCCCCTGCTTACTTGCTCTTCCCAGCTCTAACATTACATGTGCTTATCTGTATGAGGCTTACCACTAATTTACAACTAAAGGGTAATTAGACAACTTCGCTTTAGCTCTCCCGCCCTCTACGTCGCTACAAGCAAAGCTATAGACTTGCTTTACCCATTGCTGTGAATATTTCTCTTTTTTACTTTTTGTTGCGCCGCGAGTTATTGTCTTCGTATTAATATTTGTATATTTTGCACCGGTCCACCGCAGCACACACACACACACACAAAAGCTCGTGCTTGCACTGCAAAATGAATCTCGTCTAGGCAGCATAAACGGCACTGACTTAGCGGTGCTTGAAAAAGCTGTTCGCTTTCATTTCTGCTAAGCTGAGCACAAAATATACATGTGTGTGTGTGAGTGCCTGCATGGTTATTAGTGCAAGTAAGTTACACGCAATCATAGATTAGTGCAGTTAACCCACATATTCACCAAAATGTGTAAAACAAAATAATCGGACACACACACACACACACCAACATCGGCATACACCTGAACACTGCAAAGTGTTTCTTCTGAATATGTTGCACGGCGGCGTGTAGCAGCAAAGTGCATTGTTTACAACTTCGTGGCCGTCACTAACCACTTTTCTCCATTACCTGCTTCTCTTGCCTTCACTTTTATATCTCCATCTGTGTTGCCACCTTTGGCTGCTGGCGCGATTTGCTGCTATTTCGCGCTCCTTGCAGCATTATAAAATAATTAAGTCCTTTAGGAAATTATATTTCTCATTACAATGCTTCCGCGTCGTTGCCTTGCTGCCTGTCTATTTTCCGCAGACAAACATACACACATACGGTGTAGCGCTGTTTGTTGCTGCGCTGCGTAACGGTGTAGAATGTTGGAAAATTGTTTCTATTTTGCTGGCAACACATTACTAAGAATTGCGCTGGGCTCTTTTTCGCCAGCTCCACAACTTCATTTCGTGGAATTGCATCTTTCAGTACAGTGAGTCGCTGTAATTTTACGCGATTTTTATTTTATATAGCTTTTATGCATTTTCGCTTCCAGCTTTGGCTTATCTGCGCAATTTTAAATGATTTAAATTCCAGAAATAAAATAAAAAGATGTATAGCTGCTCTTTAATTCCACGCTTTGGTGCTCAACGACGCTATAGCCCCATCTACCGAACATCTATTTACAGTTATTCTATATGAAAACTAAGTAGGCGAATCAGCATACACAGGTGAGTTTTATGTGCGTTTTCGATCTGCCCAGAAAACGGCAAATAAATAGTGTAAATTACCCTTTTAGCGCTTAAACTCCTACTGAGCCTGATGAAACTTTTCAACGTAGCCATCGAATTGATTTTTCCCATGTTTATGCGATGGATAGAGCATAGTATGGCATTAATATGGCCAGCTGAGGAACCGTTCTGAAATTCTTTTTTAAGAATTTTTATTATTTCTCAACCTTCTAGCTCAGCGAGTGTGCTTCGAGGAAACGAGCCTCAAAGTATTGGTACCCATACAGCCGCGGCATGAAGTGCAGGTAACCTATTTCTACGAAAATATTCGTAGCAAGCCAATGAAACTTCGCGACTATATTTTTTTGAATAGTTTTTCAATTGAGTAGAAGGAAACATATTTTTTATTTTTTATTTTTTTTTTTTAATTCTAGAGTTGTCTTTCCCCTTAATAAATCTCCAATAGCAGTATTGTTTATTAAAATTAAATATATTTTCTCAATATAACCTTGGTTTTGGTACAAAATTTCTACTTCAGATCTCTTCGCAATTGCTCTCAAGCCTTTTTACTATATCATTTTAGTAGCAATCACTCCTTTCATTAGTACAAGGAAAATTAACTTTCGAGTTCCCAATCCTTGGCTTTGATGGAAATCGGTCTTCTAATCCTTCAAATCCACCAATAAAGACCTGTAGCTTTCACTAGAATTGCTCAAATGTATTGTTACAATTTAATCCACTCATATTTCCGATTATACCCACGAAAGTCGCTGAAAAAAAATCTGAAAATTCTCACCTTAAGAGCCCATTTCATTGACACTTTAAATATTTAAAAGTATTTTCACTTAATCGTCCACAACACAGTTCCGATAACCCAACTCTCTCATAAAATAACAGCACTTTTGCAGTTTCAATTGCTTATACTCATCTTTAATGCACAGCCAAACAGGTGTATAAAAGAGCAACTTTCCACCCAAGTTTAATGGATTTCTAATGTTATTGGTTTGTGAAAAGACTTTTCATTGAATTGCACTTGTTTTTCATATATTTCACCTTAAGTGGATAAAAGCCAAGTGGCAAGGAGTTGTGTAGGCGGTGACACCTTTGCTTACAAGAACGCTTATAAGCACCTTTTAAATTGTCTCAATATTTTTATACTCTTAGCCTTCTGTTTGCTTTGTTATACGCACAACGAAGCTGTCGCCGTCGAAGCGAGTGTTTTGCTGCTTCAAGAGAGAGCATATTTTTACGCATGTAGAGAAATCAGAGAATAGTTAAAGAATATATAAAATGAGTTGAAGGTTGATTAGAAATACGAAAGACTTGTTCGACTTCCAAATATATGTGTGTATTAATTGAAGTGAAACACTGGAGTGGAATTAGAGTCGTGTAGTAAATCGTTTGACGCTTTATTAAGCTGAAAACTTGCACTGACGACTTTTGGGTACTAACCACTATATGCAGTAATATTCCAAGTCGATGACAGGAGCTAGCTGCTGAATAATATGAACCGACTCATATTAATGCAAGAACTAAGTCTTCTGTAGGCCCATTCTAAGTACATCAGTCATAGACAGTTAAACAAATAAGACAGGCGTGATGCCAGGAAAAAAACCATAAACACAAAAAAGAATTGAAAGTCGTCCTTAAGCGATGAGCAAACCGTCAAAAATGTAAGAGTATTCTAAGAAAATGAAAATAGCAACAATGGAAATTTCAATTTGTGTAGCAAAAATAAATATATTTTAATATATAAACATAATAGCAATCTTCAGAAGTGTTGTAGAATACACTATGTACATTAAGGTGTCCATTATTTGCCAATTTGACGCCCCTGAAGTTTTTATTTTATTTTATAAAATTAAGGGTCTTTGATTTATACTTATTTCTTTTCCTTTATACTTTACAGGGAGCTTTTCGGTATTTTGTTGAGAAAGCTTCAAACAACCGTTTTTTTTTTTTTTTGTTGTTAAATCTCTTTAGAAATTATCTAAGAATATGTGCTCAAAGTTTTAGATGAGAATTTGAATTATTTTCGAAGCTAGAAGGAAAATAGTCGTAGTCGTATGTCATTGAGGCAAAGTTTATAATCTTTGGCATTAAATTATCTTCTTTTTAAACTAACAAAAAAACTAAGAAAAGTAAAGTTTGAACATGTTTTCAAAAAAATACAAAATAAAAGTTTTTTGGTCAAAAACCACTTTTATTCTCAATTTTTTTTTTAATTTTAAACTTTTTTTTTTGGAAATTCTTAGTTTAGCTAGTTGATAAATTATTATAAAAATATGAATCTATTTGAATTTTTTGTTTCTGATAGAAATTTTTGCATGTGTAGGATGCGAAATGCATCGGGCAGTTGCTTCCCCAAAGGCGGAATATCAAAGATTTCATATCCAAAAAAATTTGTGAATGATGCTTAAATATATAACTTAAACAATAGAAATTTCGCTTTAATCAATTACTTCTTTCCTTCCCAAAATAGTTCTCAAAATATCGATTTTTTGAAGCCTCTAAACCTGGTTACCCCTTAAGCAACTAAATCTACAAATCGAATAAGAGACATTTTAAAACAAACTTGAATTGAAATTGAAAAATGAATTTATTGTTTAGAAACTTGCTTTAAAAGTTCTACGCAGTTAAACACATATATGAAATTACCTTAGCATTCATACGAGCCATTTATTATATGTTGCTCATACGACATGGTGTACCATATGAACAACATTCTTTACGTACAACTTTTAAATGAAATTTTAGATTAAAAAATGTTGTGTTAGAGAATTAATTTTCCAAGGTTGTAGAGTTACTTTAGAGATAAAAACTTTTTTGCAAAAGATAAAAAAAAATTTCTAGACAAATATTCGTAAGGAAAGTAATATGATTTAGTCACGTTTAAATTAAAAACCAAGAGCCTTTTTATATGGTATTCTCTTTTTTAGGTTAAAAACTACAATTTCAGTGGATCCTTGCAAATAAAAATCAACTTGCGATACCCTAATGTACATACACATATATAGAGTCAGTGCTTGCATATGCGTCATGTGCGATTGCTAAAACAAACGAAAATGTATTTCTATTTTTATTTGAGAAATAAAAGGGAAGTATTGTTACAACAGTAACACGCGTTGCACACACACAGCAACCAACTCATAACCGTTATGGAGGGTTGAGACGATTGCATATGTCATAATTTGAACAATTTCATGTCATAGTGATACGCTGCTGCTGGCGTAGTTATCATTGCTTTCCACTACTCTTGCTATTACTATTATTGTTATTGTTGTAGTTATTGCCACTGCTATAAACATTGTTGACGCATTGTTTAACACACAATTGTCATACAGATGGCTGCAACAAAGGATGGTGTTGCAAGTGCATAGCTGGTACATATGAATTGGTTGAGAATGACAGCTTCAGCGCAGAGAAGAGGAAGAGTATATATGTAGCTTTACATATGTAGGGTATAACTAATATTGAGTTTCATAATATTAAAAAATTAATTTATGAAATAAATACAATTCAATTTTAGGAAAAAAGCGAAATAAAGTAGAAAATATTAAATTCAAATAAATTAATAAAATTTATGTAAAATGTAAGGAAAAAAAAAATTAAGTCACACTAAATTAAATTTAATTGGAATAAATAAAAAATGTTCAAAACTTGACGCCATATTTTCACAACTATTATCCAAGGCAACGCTACAAGCTCCGAAGGAATTTTCCAACATCTGACAGCTATAGCTCACATCACAAAACTGACCGGGCATCTTCAAGATAAAGATCTTCATAAAACATCTGGCTAGAAAGAAATACTAACTCCTTGGCCGATTTCCAGATTTATTTACATACCAAATGAATTGTATATAGCACCGAAGTTACAGTTTTTTCTTGTATTAAATAACTTTTTTTTTGTAACACAATTTCACAATTTTTTCATGTATTCATATAGTCATATATTCACATATACACATCCCCATTTCATTTTATATCTGTGCAGGCAATGGCAACTTTCTATTGTTACTGATTCCTTCGCTATATAAATCCCAATTTTCAGTTTTTCCTCCTCGCAGCGCTTTATATCCATCACTTTTGATTCAACATACAATTTCGTTTTGTTCAGCATTGTGGACAGCATGAAATTATTTATGTTTTACAGCGAAAAATGAGCGACACGCTGAGCAGCGAACGCAGTAAAAAATATGTCATTCTTCTTGCTGCTCAGCTGCCTAACTGCCTGTCACAATAGCGAGCCATTGTGGGGCTGCCCCCCCCTCCACTTCTCTAAATTTTACACTTTTTCATAGCTGCAGGCAACATAATGCTCATAACAGCTAAAACGGTAGATTGCATGTAACTGTGCTCTCTATGTATCAAATGTGCACTAAGTGGCACACACACACAATTGCATTTGTTTTTTTGTCAGTCCTCAACCGCATTATTACGAGATACATTTCTAATTCTATACATTCGTAATCGTTATCTGGCAGGGTGTGTCTGCGAAATTGAGTGTACAATTAAGTAAAAAAAAAGTGAAGAAGATAATAATGACAACTTGTTAACGGTAAATAGAACGATTTGTTGTAATTTTGCTGGTGTTGTAAGCAAGTGGATGCACATATTTGGTTTCACATTTCATTTATTATTTTAGACTAAGCTTTATATTTCTGCAATTATTGTATTTGGGTTATGGGATTGCATACGAAAGTATTCAGTTTGAATGATATTGCTTTTATAAACACATTTTATTTTTATACAACGAACAATTCCAAACAAATTTCCTCAATGAAGTTAGCTCCCAAATACTCAAATTTGGACCATATCAGACAGCACGATGACTAAAAAAAATGGAAGGTAATGCAACTCCCGTCTTTCTACGATACCAAAAACCGACCATCGGCAGACATTGCCTTTTAGATGCACTAAGGGGCTTTTCAGTTGGGACGGTACAAAAGTAGACCGATAGGGGTAACAAATGACTCCATATTTTTCCCCGCTCTTCGTCCTTTCATCATGGAAAGAAAAACGATCTAGCAACGAGTCGAAGTTGTTAAAATTTACTATCGAAATTCGAAATCAGTGTCCTCAAATTTAAGAGCGCTACGTCCAATTCATGGACAATCATCCTGTCATATCAACAATTGAGCGTCTCGTGGAACAATTCGATTCCGCAGGCACAGTGCAAATGTGTCCCGTGCTAGCGAGCCAAAGAAGTGCCCTTAGTGTCGGGAATATTGCTGCCTTAGCGCATCAATTGAGGAAGATCCATATCAGTCTCTCATACTTCGTTTTCAGGCGTTAGACATCTCTGTGACGTCGTGGTAGTGAAATTGGCGAAAATATCTTGGCCTACTTCCTTCCAGGATCAAATCGGCGAAAGAATTGAAGTCGCCTCATCACCAACATCTTGGTATGTTCGGGAATCGGGCTGAGCTTCAGCTCATTTCTGGCTGAGTGGTTTCGTCAATAAGCAAAATATGCATTATTGGTCAGGCAGCAATCCACACGTACTCCATGAGTGACTGTTGCATCCCGAAAATATTACGGTTTGGTGCGGTTTAGTACTTCTGTTATGATCTAGACCGGCATGTTACTGTGAATGGGAATCGCTACCGCTCAATGATAACGGAATATTTTTTCGCCCGAATTGGATGATATAGACTTTCACAATATGTGGTTCGTACAAGACAAAGACACAAGCCACACAGCGAATGTAATAATCAATTTATTGAAAACCAAAAACAAAATTTTTCGACCATGGGCTTTCGCGCGAAATTTAAATGAAAAAGTCTTACTATTTTCTGCTCACAGTAATATTACTATAACAGTGGTGGTATCTTAGAGCAAACGATCTGTGAGTTCATAGCCTTTAGCGAATTGATCAGAGAGAACACTCTAAAACTTAGATACAAATTGTTAAAATTTTTTAAAAATTTTGCAATTGGTGCTCTCGGTTATCGAACAATGAAGAACCTCCGTATTGACTTTAGTTTCGAAACTCTTACATTAATACCTTTCTAATTTATGCTTTTTTTTATCTGCTCAATGTTTTTACTATAATCTACTATTACTGTGCACTTATAGACATTTGTGTGAATATATTCTTTGCCAAACTCCACTAAAAGTTTCCCAGACTTTGGCGCGAATTTAATTTATTTCCATAGTGTTTCTGTATTTTTTTTTTTTGGTGTTTTTTCCCTGCATTTTCAGCCAGAAACTACGCGCGCCAATATTGCTAAAGTGTGAAATAAAGATTTCTTGGAAATTACTTTTTGGTGTGAAAATTTGTACTTGAAAGACGCTACTGAGTTAAAAGCTGAAGGCCAAAAATGAAAGGCTAAATACAAGCAGAATTTGCTGTTGTCGCTAAATGTACAACAAGCGTCATTTTCCCAACTGCACTACATTTTAAAATTACCATTTTTAACCTGGAAGGCCTGATTGCAATAAGAAGAAAATTAAAGAATTTCGCACGTGTCTGCAGAGATACGACTCCTTAGGACCTTACCATTCAACTCTGAAATATTGATAGAGAACTTCGAGAATAATCTTAAATTCAATATTAGCTGAAGAAAGCCTGCCCTTAGACCATACAAAACTAACTGAGCTCGAGCAATTATTTCCAATATCTTTCAATTATATTGGACCCAGCTGTACTTGCGGTTAACCTGATATCCGATCAGCTCCATATACATACTATACTTATATTATGGATCCCTCACAAAGAGAGTAAATCTTTCAAATGCTGTTTGTTTGATCTTTAGCTCGCAATCGATGATTTCGGTCTAGAACACCCAGTGTCAAAATTAGAATTTTTACTTGTTTCAATATTAATTGGGTATGTTGCTAAAACAATGTTCGCCAGCGTATTTGGTGCAACTGAAAGGCGTACAAGTTGGAAAATTGCCGCGAAATGGAAGCCAAAAATCAAAAAGAGCCCCTTAAAGTTGTGGGGAATACTTGCAGAACGATGCAATGTGGATGTGGAGCCGTATGCTGCGGTGGAGGACTTGGCACCAAAATAATGGATCACAAAATATAAATGTACATATTGAGTTATGGTTTAATTGGATAAAAGCCAAATGGGAATGCTGTGCTTATAAATGTGCACGCTAACACAAAGAGCAGCCAGGGCTGAATGCAATGCACACACACACACTCAGGCCAGTGTGCAACTTCAGCGTCTATGCCATTTGAAAATGCCTACAAACATATACTCTACTAAATAGGAAGCTTTTAAGAAGCAAGTGCACACATACTAATATATGTGTGTGATTGTGAGCCTATGTTGTTTCAGTATTCACAGTTGGATTGCGCACATGCATATATTTATGCATATGTGTGTGTGTACTGTCGACAGCTGCTGGGTAGGTGTGTCTGGTCTGACCAAAGCAAGAATCCATGTTGTGGCCTATTTTCTGTATTTTTGGCTTTTGCCGGTGCATTTATGTGTGTGTGTGTGTGTGCATATCTTCAGTAGTGCAGTAGGCACGTGCTAATGTCTTTTGGCCACGACTACCCCGAGTGGCTTTGGAAAAATATTAGCTATTCTGCAGATGTGGCAAATAGTCAGTGGCAAAGGTCACAAACAAGCTTTTGAAATATTAACGTAGCTTGCCTTTGCTTCTACGGTGCGGTCAACATGAGTCCACACGTGCGTATATTTCCGTGTGTATTTTGCTATTTGGTGTTTGGAGTGGGAATTAACAATTTCAAAAAAAAGTGAAATAAATAAATAAATCAATTAAAATGTATTAAATTTTACAAAAACCAAATATTTTACTCTATCTGCATATTTTTCGGACTCTTTCTCCCCTGACAAAGATTCGACTATTCCATGTTTTGTCATATTGTTAAATACATATATATGAATCTCTTCAGCGAAAAAGTAGAAAAAGTAGAGTCCAAGCCTTGTTAACTTAGCACAAATGTAATATTCTATTATCTCTGAAGTATAACAAAAGAGCAAAATAAGAACAAAGCTCTGCAAATGATTGTTGAAGCTGGCTTAAAAAAGCTCAGGATGCGGAAGACCAGATCGGTGCTTAAATCATTATTATTTCGTTTGGAATTGACGAAGCCTCGATAGAACCGTATATGCAATGTTGAGGAGACTTACCCTACGATAGTTGCGTAGAATGTGGGGTCTGAATTTTTGTGGATTGGGCAGAGCAACTTAAATTCAAATCATTGGGCATGCTTTCGTCCGACCATATTCTACAAGGAAGCTGATGTTCCTTATCAGTTCTTTGGCGCCGTGTTTGAATAGCTCGGCCGACAATCCATCGGCCCCCTTTGCTTCGTTGTTCTTCAGAGAAGTAATTGCTATTCGAACTTCTTCATAGTCGGGCAATGAAGCGTATGCTCTATTATCATAGATTGAGGAATCGGGTTCGCCTTCTCCTGGCCTTATTCCTGCACTGTCAGGCTGGAGAAGTGTTACCTTTTTAATTTTAGTATATTCTGGGCATCAGTCACTAGCTACATAACTTCTTTGTGTTCCACAAAAGTATGCTCCAATCTTGAAACCTTTTGTTAGTCGCCGAATCTTTTCGTAGAATTTTCGAGCATTACCCCTATCGGCCAGCTTGTCAAGCTCTTCATACTCACGCATTTCGGTCTCTTTTTGTTCCAGTTGCAGCATATCGCTTCTCTCTTCAGCTCTCGGTATCTATCTCATCCCGCAAGTGTTGTGGTCCATTATAACATTGCGAGGTAAGCAGTCTTCATCGTACCAACCATTCTTTTGCCGTTTCCCAAATTCAATGGTTTCGATTGCAGTTATACATATGGAGCTTGCAATGCCGTCCCACTGTTCTCCTCCGAGGTTGTTGTTTGTTTTTCACTGGGTCATTTTTACGTGGCGGGTCCCAAACCCAGCGCACAACCCTGATGTTGAAGAACGGTTCGCCTTCAGATGGATGTTCTTTGGCTACACAGAGGATACTTGGTCTAGGAACGGAAGAGTGCGAGCTGCTTGAACCAAATGTAAAATTTTTATAGCTTTTAAAATGCAATATGAATTATATATAGTTATGATTGTATTTAAAATAATTGTATAACACCACCAAAAATACCATAAACCACTACCAACTAAATATACTCACCAACTTCATGCATACTTATGTAGAAAGGAAACAAAATTATAAACTTTGAGGCATAATTCGAGTGATCAATCATCTGTGAAATTTGTAGATTCCTTCCAACTTTTAAGATACTATCATAAAATAGACATAACGATTTGTTAAAAACTCCGAGGAAACGCTGCACGTTCAAGAACAAAACGCAAAAGCCAAGATCAAAGTATTAACTTAAGAACAAAATGAGTGTTTTTGTGAGTTTGCGACTGCAATAAATTATTCATTTGCAAAATAGGCGCCCATACATACATACACTACATGCTTAACCCCCTTGGGTATTCATACCCCAACATCAATTTCGCCCCTCAAATTGGCAAATATTTTGCCACAGTGGAGCATTCCAGCAACTTTCAGCGCTGCAAGTGCAATTGTGTGTGAGTGTGTGTGTGTGTGTGTAGCTGCTTTCCGGCAACCAGGACTGGCACTGACATTTGCTGTGCTTCGCAATTTCCTTCGCAACTTCCTGCTTCCAAAGGCAAAGAGCGAAAAAAACAAAAATTTTAAAGAAAACTCTGAGCAAAAGTATATTCGCTCACTTGGTAATGCTGCTTCACAAATTCCTACTTCACGCTTATTGCTGGCCACTTACCAAATACTCTCGAGTGAGTGAAAACTACTAAGACTTGCAGAAGATTACGAAGATTGCCAGCTCTTGGCCGGGTGTGTGAGTGTGTCTGCTAGCAGCTCTTCATCGTTGCACTCACTTCACACAACACTTTGGCCTTTACTTTTGCACTTTCATAGAGTTGAGTAGCGCTGAAGTTTGCTGCGAAAGTGCAATCGTGTCATGGCAGAAGTTAAAAAAGTTCAACAAGAAAATAATCTAAAAAATATCTACATTCACACACACATACATATCTCCATATATGGTATAGTATATACAATAAAAAAATTCCATACTTTTTTTTTTTTTTTCAAAAAAGCGTAACTGCGTAACTAAAATCGTGCAAAAAATAAGTTGATTTAGATGTGACCGAAACGAAATGGAATATATGAAACAACACGCTCCTTGGGACAGCCGCAAAAGCAGTAACAGCAGAATACTAGAATAAAATAGATGTTGGCAGCGCAGCATGATGGAAATTAAAAAATAATTTCCCCCTTGGCCAGGCAATGACAAAAAGTGTGATAGAGAACGGGGAGTACGATCTGATTTGTGTGGCGTACGCAGCGCAATAAGCGTAAAACTTGTGCGGCATGCCACTTGCAACTAACCAACGGAAATAGTAATGCTACTACAGGGTGATTCATGCAGTTTATTTTCTAACAAAAAGTAGTAAAAAAATATTTTTGTTAATGCAAAGCTGACTTCGAATGAACCTTGCTGTTAAGCTCTTCTCTCTTAATTTATTATATGTTGAGTTGAAGAGAAAAGTTGTTAGAAAAGCATCGGTAATTCACGGCATTCCTCTAGAATGGTTCAATGTCGTCGAAACCCAACTCAATGGTGGCATACTCGCGACGCCAAGAGCGATGACGACGCGTTTATCGAACTTTACACGCAGAATCTCGATAACAACTTTTCTAGTGAAGCACGTAGTCTCGATCATTTCATTCCATTCCGTAGGTTCCCGATCTATTCTGTGGTCCTATCATGCCAGCGACTATGAAAAATATCGCCTTCAGTTTTGTCGTATTAAATACTGAGCTCCCGAGCTCAGGATCTACAGTGTCCACATCATCATCAGTATGAAATATACAACTTAGCGACCTAGATTATTTTTCTCTAGCCGGTCAATATTTTCCGTGCTGACGCGATCGTGTTTCAAATTGCAACTAAAACTTTACTTTGAATGTTTTTAGCAGCAACTTTTTAACAGATTCCAATTTAAGTTTAACATAATCATTTTATTCCTCTGATATATGAAAGTAATACTCTATAGAAATCAACAACAAAAAGGTGTAACATATATCTAAAGGAATCTTTAAGAACCACCCTATTAATTGACTTCCGTACCCAAACTACTTTTCGGCGAATTCACAGCAAAATTCTAAGCGAGCAAATATTAAGCGCTTACTTAAATGGCCGAAATAAAACGATTTCTCAAATACTGCTGCGGAAATAGGAGAAAAAAATGTGGGAACTTTTTTCAGCATAATTGCAAATTTTACCAGCTTATTCGCCTAGAGTAATTTCTTGAATTTTATCCCTTACATAAAGATTTAATCAAGCGTAGTCAGTCAGTATAGAAGGTACGAGTATTTTTGATTTTTTAGTTTTCCAGCGTCGATGAGACGAAGCCACTATTTATTTGATTGGCAAGGAACTGACTAGTCGTTTTGAGCAAAATGACCGTTAGCCTGTTGAAGCATATAAATTAGGTAATTGTGGTTAAGAGACGAGGGTAGGTTGGTCTCTTAAGTTAAGTCTTAATATCGAAATCGCAGCCAACTTCTCAATAGATAAAGTGTGCCCAGGTAAATCAAAATGATTAGTTGATCTTACAATCTCCACTGCAACGAATTTTGTAGTTGGTTGGGTAGGAAAAACGCTCCATCAGCAAATAATCTATCAAAGCGAGCGGGATTCAACCAGAACCGAACTGCGGCCACGTTGAAACTCGTCAAATCAATTTGCGAAGATCGACATCGAAGCAAAAGAGTCAGCGCATACAAAACAACCGCTTATCTTTCATTCGCGATATCCCTACCCGATACAAGAATCGAATAACCGATTAATATTTGAACTTTCCCGACTTTTCTAAAACCAGCGGGCACAACTGCTTCCTCCAGAGGTTAAAACAAAACTACGCGTTCGTTTCTACTGAAATATCTTATTTTAAGTATTCTAAAAGCTCCGACAAAAAGTGATAGTGATAATAAAAGGAGGAGAGCTTTTAAGGCTTTGCTCATACTTTAAATGTAATTCCTGTTCATCATCGTATATTAATTACTGTTGGAAGGATGTTAAACGCACTTAAATTGCGGCGATTTCGGCCAAGTGAAGTGAGAAAATAGCTAGACAAATAACGCTCGGCTATACTAACAATACTATAGTTTATTTCTCTTAAGTACTTATCTTTACTCTTCACTTATTTAGTTAATATATACAATTTTCGTTACCATCATATTACTCGTGGAAGGCTCAGAGAATTCCTGACTTATCAAGCTGTACTTATACTATACATTGTAAGCTAACTAACAGAGGATCGTTCCTGGCAAAATAGAAAATTTCATCTAAAAATATATGACATTACAAAAACCAAATAAAAAACATAAATTATGTCATCTTTACTTTCTGGGTCAACTGCATAGCATGCATAGCCAGCAGAAAGTTTAAGGCACAATTCGAAGAATTCCACTTGCAGCAACTAAAACTTGCGACGCAAGTGCCACTTCAAAAGCATATTTGTTTACCCAGCATTCCATGTAACGAAGTTATAGCACCATTGCCGTGTAGAAATCTTCCGGGCGCGTCCACCAACTGGACACGGCATAAACACTTAAGCGGAGCATATAATGTCATCGCTACTGTTGTCGCTCTAAGTGCACTTTTTTCAACAGTTCCTCGCACAGACTTCCCACGAGAAACACTCAAAAGCATAGGAAACGCTCGTCTAGTCATACATTGCAATGGTTGTCAAATAAAAGCGAAAACCGAAAAAAGGAGAATCGGCATGCCAGTAGAATACAGAGGATACTCAGAACTAAAAAGGACATTCAACAACTTGAATCTACATGCATACGAATGGTGAGCAGCTTTCAGCCACATAGACACAGTTGAAGCAAAGTGCGAATAACAAAACATAGCTGCATGTATATGCATAAAAATATGCATGTCAATGTGTGTGTGTACAAGTGCTGGAAGGGTGAATATACAAGTTTTTTCTAAAGTGTGTATATTTTGTTTTTTTAGTGCCCTCTATGGATATTCACATATTCACCGTTGTATATGCATGTTCTCTCCCAAGTGTTAAATTTTTTAGAGTGCTCAACTTCAACTGCACTCCAATTCTATTGCTTTCTACAATTTGTATGACCACTACAACCAAACACACACAGGCACAGCAGAAACTTACATATAAATCAAATGAGTATAAATAATGGAAATGCATACATACATAGGCACATACATGTACTACTATTTATAACGCCATTTGCTGCATTTACTCTCAAGCGAAATCCGTAATACTGTACATATCCAAATTTTCGATACTTCAAGTTGCTTAGGGGAGAGGAAATTTTCAAGTGGAAAGTATTGTAACAATGATTTTTTTTTTTATGAAGAAAAAAAATTCCTATTCTACGTTATTAAAACTTTTATTTAAACATTATTCTTAGTTTTATTGCAAATTTGGCTAATGTTCTCAGATGCAATAAAGCGGTGTTATTGTTTTTCGCATCAGAAAAAGTTAATAAATGGAAATCATTTAAAACTCATTACACATTTTATTCGATCCATTTTTAAATGCCAAACTTTGTACCGAAAAGTGATGATTTGTGCAAGCATTCATTTTCTGTTTCCACTTAAAGAAAAGTGCTGCAGAGTCGTTTCGCATGCTCGTCAAGACATACGAGTACGGTGATCATGACCTATATGAAGCAACGCGCAAAAGATGGTTTCAACGGTTTAGTGATAGTGATCTTGATGTGAAAAATTAAAAACTTAGAACAAAGATTTTGTTTCAAAGACAGGAAAGAAAATCAGTTTTGCAACGTATTGTCACTGGCGATGACGAGTCCTAAACGGAGCAAATCATAGGCAAATTCGGATTTCAGACAAGATGGCTGCCTATCGTGCGACTTCTTCAATCTACTGCTGGAGACAATAATTCGAGCAGCAGAGCTTAATCGAGCTGGTACAATATTTTATAAGAGTATGGAGCTCCTTTCTCAACGAACAAAGACCAAACTCTACAAGGCACCCAGCATCCCCATAATAATTCAATATGGTGCAGAAATATGAACGATGCCAACATCTGATGAGTCGACGAGGCAGCGATATGGATCTTGGCAATTTGTTTATTTAATACTGTTGCATCTCTAAGCGTATTCTTTCAATCAGTATAATCTTCTTTACTAGTTTCTATTGGGAGTTCAAGTGGTTGTATTTAAGGGCTATTACTTTCAGTTAACTATAGAAAATCATGCACCATAGCCGAACTAATAACTAACTTAACTCTTAGCTGCATGCTGAGGAGTTTCAAAAGCAAACAAGTAATACAACCTCTTTTTTCACAGATAACAAAACATGTATTAAAATATAATATTACAGGTTCATGCTCACTATCCGGAAATTCAAGCGACATCGCCATCAACAGTATAAAAATTCCTACAATGCCACATGAAACTGCTTTTGTAAACGCTTATTGGTAAAACAGCCACTGCGTGGACCTCACGGCAAATTGCAATTTACCCCTGACCCAATAGCTTTCAGGCTAACTTCGAAGAGGCAACCCGCTGCCACAGCAACTGAACACAATCAAGCAAAACAAGGCGACAATATGAGAACACAGTAATAAGAAAATATTTGCCAGCTTCCCGAGAAGTTGTGGTGTGGTGACATGCCTATTCACATTTCGTTATGTGCCCCCACACCTAAACGAAGGACGAAAAGAATTTTTCGCTGGTATATATCCTTTGATTATATGGTATATATGCATATATATTTTTTAATCTGTCTGTTCCTATGTGTGCGTAAATAGCTGCCATTAAAAAGTCAGTGATCGATTGCTCCAGTATCTGTCCATAGGAAGAGACTACTTGCTTAGGTGTCTGTTGGACTGACTGATCAGCTGAGTAATTGACAAAGCGTATATGTGCAGTGAATGCAGCCAAAAGCCGCATCAAGTGCTCTACCGCTTGACTGCACGAGTGGGGACGCGCACTAACGTGTTAAATAATAAATACAGTTAGAACAAAGGCAAAATGTGTTTGAGAAGTTAAAGGAGCCCTGCGTGTAAAAAGTACATGCGTGCACTTGCAGGCACCGAATGGCCACTCAAACGACGGGTTATTTACAACTGGAAAACAACTAAAAGGTGAAAGGTGGCAACAACAACATTTGTTAGTGCAAAGCCATTGCAAGTTTCATGGCGAATTGATTGACAAAGGGAATTGACTGCTCACACAACAAATTGGCAGACAAACGTAGACTAATGGGCAAATAAAGTGACGGCGAGGCGCGACCGAGCGTTTGAACGTTTGAGAAATGGCACAATGAAACAGGCACGCAATGAAACGTGCATAGAGAAAAGTCTTTAACAAGAGTTTTTAGAGTGATTTTTCTCAATTAAGTGTTTCCTAAAGTCTACAAATACTTTACAAGAGACCTGTTCCATTCATTTTGTAAATAGCAGCTTGTACTACGTTTTCACAAAGTAACAATGGAGGGGGGCATATAAGAAAGAGTGCATGTGAAATTATGTGCTAGTTCACTTAAAATCGAAACCCGGCATCTAGTTCTCGAAGAGTGCTAGAGACTCAACTCTCAATTCGTAGGCAATATATTGGGTAGTCGAAAAAGTCTTTTCGTATTTTGTCAATAGATACCGTTGCAGTTCTATATCTCCACAGCTACCAATCACATCGTGTCAGACCATATAGTGTTCGAAAGGTGAGATTTTAAGCTTCATTTAATCAAAAAATTAAATTCACGGAAGTAGAAAAAAAGTTAAAATAATGACTATATTTTCAAACTTTTATATCAAAACACAACAATGGTTCCCATGCTTCCGTTCTGGAAATTTCGATGTGAAAGATGCATGAGTAGATGAAATTAGAGAAAATACAGAAGAGGACCGTCACATAAGCAGCCACGACATCGCTAAGGAACTTAACGTTCGTCATCAAATGGTTTTGAACCACTTACAAAAGGCTGGCTACAAAAAGAAGCTCGATGTTTGCATACCACATGAATTGTCTGTGAAAAATTTAATGGACCGAATTAACATCTGCGATTCTTTGCTAAAATCAAATCGAACCATTTCTTAAGCGAAAAGTAACAGAAGACGAAAAGTGGATCAAATACAAGAATAATGTGCGAAAAAATCTTGGTCCAAACGTGGTAAAGCTCAAAGTGGCAAGGCCAGAATTGACGTCTCGAAAGGTTACGCTGAGTGTTTGGTGAGATTGGAAAGGAATCATCCACCATAAGCAGCTCCAGCCTGGTCCAATGATTGATTCTATATTTTACTGTCGACAACTAATGACATTGAAGCAGTAAATAGAAAAAAACGGCCAGAACTGTCCAACAGAAAGGGCTTCGTCTTTCATCAGAACAACGCTAGTCCACAAGCTTGCCTGGGAAGTTTCGATGGATCCACCATATAGCCCTGGCCTCGCACCATCGGATTACCATTTGTTTCGAACAATGCAGCACTCGCTTAATGGCTTCAAGAGAAGCCTGTGAAAATTACTTGACGCAGAACCAGAAAAGTTTTACACTGATGGAATAATGTCTCCAGTGAAAAATGGCAAGAATTGGTCGACCCAACTGGTACATATAAATATAAAATCAATAAGTTGAAATTTCATTAGAAATACGAAAAGACTTTTACACCCACCCTAAAATATTATTGCATGTGTTTATTATTATGGAAAGGCAATAGAACGACTATTGTTGAGTTCGAAAGAAATTCAGGAACATCTAAGAGCTTTATGACGTCAGGGCCATAATTCCGTAAGAAAAAATGTAAAGACTGAGTTATCTTAGAAACGTCTAATAAGACCATCTTTCTGTTGGAAAAACCAAATTCAGAAAGACAAAAATTTAGTTGTTATCTCTGCGAGAATACTACAAACGTGTATGAAAATTTAATACTTGATACGAGTCATCCAAATGTACTTTCGTTAGCTCACCAAAGAACATTGGGCGGATAAAGTCGAAAACTGCTCTTTCCAAGTTGTTCTCTTTTATTTATAGAACTCAGCGGCTTAAATGCAATACTACTATTACTAAGCATTTTTTCACTGATTCCGCTCTCTATTTCTTTCCAGATTACAACATAGCTGCATAGTTGCTGCATGTTGCAAGCACATTTTGCACTGAATTCCGACGCCACCCGCATAGATGTCGCAACCCCCTCCAAACACTGTAAACTACGACACACAAAAAATAGTAAAAACATAAAATATTTCAGTCCAAGCCCGAAATGTGGCTGACATCCGCAATAACAACAAGCCGAAAATTGTTGTTGCCACGCAAATACGCCATGCCGTATCCAGTCAGAGTACAAATTTGTCGCTGGCAAAATGTGGCGCAGAGTACAAAGCGCATTGCAATGACTTGCATTTGAAATGGCAGCCATTGCTATCGAATCTAATTTTCCGCAGATTTTCCTTGAGTCCCCAGCTATATGTTCCGCATCTATGTGCGGACGTAAAATTGCTTATTTTTGTCGGGTAGAAAGTGAAGGAACGAAAAATATGTGGGCCGAGCTGAAAAGCATATTTATGTTTACCATACTATTTTTGGTTTTGTTTTCATAGAAATTTTTGCATTTTCGTGCTACACAAAGTCTACCCATAAAAATTACAGCTTTGTGTGCTGTTACATGCAACGCTAGAAAGGTCGACATTTCATTTGCATTTTCAACCCAAAACTTGTAAATTGGTATACGCATAACGGCCATATTTTTGACGACACATAGCCCTCACGTTTTTAGAACAATTTGACTGGCATGACCTGCTCCCGCAACTCGGTCTCAAAGTTTCTTTGTTCCAGTGTTATTGGCTTGTGGTTAGATTGCTGCGTTGCCGTGTTGCAAGTTGCTCTTAGATGGACACTAACGATTCAAATGCAATTTAAATGACTTTCCGTTTGTGCGCCGCTGTCAGTGCTCGGCAGCAAATATTCTCCAACTTTGGGTGGTCGTGGAGGAAAATTACGGCAAATGTTTTGCGCTGCCTGTCAGAGACGGCCGATTAAGTAGATGCTGTGTTAACTAAGAGCGTGAATGATTTTTTGGAAAGTAGTGAATATGAACGCATCTGAGATATTTTAAATCTTTAAATATTTGTTATTTGCCTCCTAACGTTGAAAGTAGAAAAAACGCCGACATGAAAATTTTTTATGATCTACATTAGTTTCAAATATTGCAACGTTCCTACATAACTTTAAATTAAATTTAAACCAATACTCTTTTGCAATAACCCAGTTAACAGCTTTTCTAATAACTAGTGGAAGAAAATCATAAATATTTGTTTGCCACACTCCTTACGCACTCAAACTCTTCCAGTCGAAACGAATATTTGTGAAATGCACAAAATTTGCATTCCGGTCCCCTGCGGCATTTTTCGATTTCCACCACAATCACAATATACAAATTAAGCTTCTCCTTGACCTGAAAATGGCATTAGTTAAACAAGAGACCGTATTGTGTTGAGAGTGTGCCCACTTTGCATTTAGTACGCAATATTTGTCGAGAGATATGGAAATGGCATTTTTTTGGAACTTTAATACGTAAAGACGGCACAAGTTTACCAATGTGCAAATTGTACAGAAGCAGAGTTACGGAGAACTGAATATTCATATTTTTTATTAAACATTCGATGAGTTTGAATATAATATTGTTTATCACTAACTAATCCTTATCTCTTTTTATATTTTAGACTTTTAACATGCCATCCCAAGTAAGGGACGCATATAGATCGTTCTGTAAATTGGAAGGCCCTTAAGGAAAGTCGAGGAAATGAGAGATAACTACTTAGGTATGGGAATACATAGTTCATTGTAACTACTACTATGAAAACTGTTTGTGAAATCAGATGCCCTAAGCAGAATACCTGCCATCAAGAAATGTGTAGCAACATCGGAACAGACCCGCCAACTATTTGCTAATCTAAAGGCCTTGCTTATATAATTGTTGGGTATTGTAGATTACAGGTAGAGAGTAATAGAAAGAAGGAGAACGAGAGAAAGAGAGAGAGAGAGCTAGAAAGAGAGTTAGCAAGAGAGACTGAGACAAAAATAGTCAAACTGAAACTCAGCTGAAAATTTTGTTTCAAATTCAGCTGAAAATGTATATGAAATGTTTTATTAACAACCCTTCTTTCGACAAGCCATTCAACAAGAATTGAGGGAAGCAAGCCGATTTATAGGGCGCAAAAGTAGCAAATACTTTATTTTTATTGAAGAAATTCCTCCTTTAATTTGACAAACTTACACACTTTATTTAAAAAAAGTGTGTTCTAAAAGCTTTCACTCTTCGAACTCAAGTAGCCTTAGAAGCTACTAACACTACAGAGTGATCTCTTTTGATGTTTAGGAACTTTTATTTCAAGTTAACTGAAAATCAGTGACTGAGTATTATCAACACAAAGTAAAGCAAGCAAACCACAACTTTTGTCTAGTAATCGGGAAACTGGAAGATACATATCGTCACCTGAAATGCAAGTGTCTTATTGATTACGCTCCACTACTTCAAATTACATACATAAAATTACATTCACATTTTCAGGTTCTGCGGTCAGATTTAAACCAGTTTTAACCAATATTAAAATTTTGTTTCACTCATGTTCCATTCTATTTTGTGTTCCATCCATGCCACTGTAAATTTCCGAAAATGCAGTTACGTTATTTTGCATTTCAGGTGACGATATATACATGCTTAACCAGAAATATGTCTCACATGGAGATACTGAAATGAAGTGACAAGCATACGCCACTTTTTGGATGTCTTCCAATCCTTCCAGGAAATTCTGAACTCCTCATACACATGACACCCTCTATATGGACAAATGCGCTCGAAACGCTCATGCAAAATTGTATTAGTAATCACTGTTATATGAATGGCAGAACTTACGAGTAGTTCATTAGATAGTAGCAATTTTTTACCTTCCTCTACCTCACCGGCATTCATTATTTGTGCGTTAGTGTATGGTTAATGAAAATGATATGCAACTATGTTGTTCATTAGTAGAAGGTTAAGTGCATATAAAAGTGGCATTAAAGGTAGAAGACACAGAACGAAAAAATGAAGTAAAAATGAAAAGAAAAAACACCAAAATCATAAACTGGTAATAAGTATGTGTGTATGTATGTGGGTTAGTAAATGGTTGCGAAAGGAAGCTCATAAAAATGTATGTAGGTAGTAGAAGAAGCTGCAGTCGCAGGTGAAGCGACAAGCGAGAAAACGCACTAACCATTAAACTAACATTTATGCAGCCGAGTTGAAGGTAAGACAACACTTAAGTGCTCACTATTAAATCGGAGTAATGACTGCGTGTGTAATCGTAAAAGTGAAAGCACCGGTAATGAGATAGTTTTTGGCGCACCAACGTGTATGCGGTGGTGTGGTGCAGCCACTACACAGCTCACCTGCCAGCGAGCGGTTTAAGTGGGTAAGCGTGCCGAAGTGGTGGGAAATGTGAGAGTTGTATGATTATATAACGAGCAGGAGAGCAAAATCAAGGCAAGATAAGCAGTAATTGTATAGAATTGATCAATAAAATTTGCATGCTGAAGAATCTAATTAAATGAGTGGGTAATATTTGAGGAGGGTAAAAAATTAGCGAAGCATGAAAATGAGGAATAGAAAGGAAAAGGTAATTTTCCAAGCACCCACTTATACATGAACTATAATTAAGAAATTTAAATTAATATACGTTATGTACAGTTATTTTTTATATAAAAATAATAATAAAATGTCTTAAAAGAAGGCGTTACTATTATACAAGGTAAACAGAACCAAAAAACAAAGAAACAGAACAAATTTTTTTTAGGCAAAACCAATTTATTTTATTCAAAATAGTCTCCTTCTGCTTCGATATGACTACCGAAGAAGTCGCAAGGTGCCATATTAAGTGAATACGGGGAGTGGTTAATGGTTAAAATGTGATTTTTGGTCAAATAATCGGTCCAAAGCATCGATCGATGAGACGGTGCATTATTGTGCAACAAACGCCAACTTTCATCTTCGCGATATTCGGGCCGGACACGTCGAATACGGCGCACCGAATGCTTCAAAACTCTAAGTTAGAGTACCGCATTAATATTTTGACCGGATGGAACAAAGTCTTTGCGGACAATACCCTTCAAAATACCCTTCATAAAAACAAATCAGCATTGACTTCACTATTGACTTCTCCATGCGCGATTTTTTGGATTTCGGCTCTTCCGGTGTTTTCCATTCAGCACTCTTGCGTTTCGTTTCGGGATCGTGTCGGATACACAACGCTTCGTCACCAGTAACAATAATGTAAAGGAAGTTTTTGTTTTTTTTTTACCTCTTTAATGATATTCTTCGAATGTTGGATTCTTAGCAATTTTTGGTTGTCAGTGAATTTGTGCGGATATAACTGTGCAGGCACCTTTCGTAAGCCCAAATGTTCGTTCAAGATGCGATTAACCGATGTTTTGGAGATGTTCAATTTCATTTCCATGAATTTCAATGATGATTTCGGCTGATTTGTGATGAATGTGAATGCGATGGAATTTCCGGTGATCACGGATTTTGATTGGCTCACATGTTGATCGTCATTTATGTCCTCACGACTATTTTGAAAACGTTGAAACCACTCGCGCACTCTGCTACGGGATAGACAATCATCGCCATAAACTTGATTCATCAATTGAAACGTTTCGGTAAAAATTTTTACAAATTTAAAACAAAATTTAATCTTGGCTCTTTGTTCGAAGCTCATTTTCGCACCGATAACGCAAACTTACTGACACTTAAAACGCAATAACTTCACTTACAATCAATGATATGTCAGGAAATTCTAACTGAAGAATCGATAAAGATAGCAAATTCTAACGCACGACATATAGATGTCGCTACCAGAGGACTAGATTCCTGTTTACTTTGGAAAGCGCCTTGTGCATTCTATATAGCGCCCTAAGGAAAGAAAAGCACTCCATCACAAAATCAAAATTAAGAATAAAGACCTGTCATGTCTTAAATGAATGATTTTTCAAACCCTGATTTTTTAATTTTTTGAAAAGCTTTCTATGGCTCTGTGTTGAGCTTGCCACAAGGGTATTATTTGCTTGTTATTACCATGCTTGCTTTATTTTTATTTATTTATTATTACAACTCTCTTTTGCCACTTCATTTTCGTAGGTGTCAACCAGAATTATATATCATAATTTCCACGTCATATATTTTTGCACTAACACACATACATTTATGCATATACAGTGGCACTCAGGCACACTAGCACTCGTTAGCAGCAATTCATCATCATTTGTCAGCTTGTAAGTTTCATCATTTCCACTGCAAAATAATATCCCACTGATGTATTACATTTTAATAATATTGTCGTTTGTTCTTCCTCTTGCCACTGACCTTGCCCCGCAATCGTACATAAGAGTATAAATGATACTTGTTTACACAAGCATTTGCGGGCATTGCTTTTATTATTGAAGTATACAAAATGCTTATATTTCAGCCTTATTTGAGAGTATATTTATTGGTTTTAAGAATTTTAAATCATATTTTACTGCATTCGAGGTACCAATATTTTGCGTACACAACACAACGTACACTTTAAACAAGTTTTTGCTGAATTGATATTCAAAAACTAAACGAAGAAATTATGTTTCAGTTCAAAAGCATTCAAAAAATGTAAATATTAGTCGCTTTAAAATGAGAATGAGCTATTATTAATAACATACAAATATGAAATTTCTTCAAAACAATTGATGTTATACACAAAACTGCTGTTTTCTAGACACAACACCGCTATACAAGGACACCCCAAAAAAATAAATCTGAAATTTTTAATTAAATTCCTAACCTTAAATTCTTGCAGCAGCACTCAAACCTTCATTTGAAAATCCACACTTTTTTGCTTGCCACGTAAATATCGCGTCAATTAAACCTTTCAAGTAGCTGCAATGCACAACCACCCATACATTCAGGACTTAGCTTACATTGCGGTCATATAGCCGTCTGACTGCTTAAATGTAACGTATACGCACTGGCTTGCGAGTGCGCCCACACAAACAGTAGTGGCGTGTGTGTAGCTATCGGGTCTAACATAGAGCGGGCGAATTGCCTTTTTTCGCGTTCATTTCTACCGTTTTAATTTATGTTAAATAATTTCAAAGGATTGCAAACATTTTTCAGCGCATATTTATTTACCCACATACATACATATAATATATACATAGGTAGAGGCTGTTGCTGCGGTTGACAAAAATCAAAATACAAATACATGTCTACATTTACTCCCATGCATACATACTGTCTCTTATACACATCTAGATGTGTATAAGAGACAGCATATAATATATACATAGGTAGAGGCTGTTGCTGCGGTTGACAAAAATCAAAATACAAATACATGTCTACATTTACTCCCATGCATACATACATACAAATGTATATGCCGCACTTTGCTTATTTTTAGCTTTTCCCTGCATTATATTTTCATATCCTTTTCAAGTTTTTCTGCTGCAGCGACGTCGTTTGCCGTAGACGCCTACATGTAAACGACGCGTAAAGCTGGCAAACGACCCAAAATACAAAAACAACAAGTGTAATTGGTAATTGCTAGCAAAACCACAAACGATTGTGGGTGCAAAACATACAAACATACACATAAAAAGAACAAAAATGATGACGAAAAAAATACAAAAAACAAAAACTACGAGTACGAGTACGACGTAGCGTGGATGTGCGCTTTGAAAATGAAAAGAAGCAACACGAAAATAATATAAACTGACTAAATGACAAAATGTTGCAATTAATTTTGATGCGTGTACCGCAAAAAAATACAACAACAGCAAAGCACAGCAATATGTAAAAGAGTCATAAAGTTAACGGGAACGCGAACAAAGAGTAAGAGGCTAAGATTTTTTCACTTTATTTACTTGACTACGTACACATTTTTATAGTTCGGTATTAGGGTGACACCAAAATGGTGAACAAATGTCTTCAGAACAGTCATCTAACCTCTGCTCGTACCATAAACTTATAACGTAATTCTAAATGAAAACACTGCAAAAATGTTAGTGCCAATGAAAGATATTTATTGAATTTTACAGTTAGTTGAAAGTTCGAATAGTATACCTACAAATATAAATTATGATTATTTTTCAGTTTTTTAGTTAACAGTTAAAACTAACACTGTTAACAGCACATAAAACACATATAAGTTTTTATTTTACTTAGACAACATTAGGGTGGTCGAAATTTCTCAACCTAAATCCTCTCGTAACGACACACAACTACATTACTTGACATATTTGACACCAAAAATCGACACTGAGACGTTTAAACTGAAAAAGTCTATAAATATATTTTTTGGAACCCCCCTAATGCAAATTCATATAGATACCCGACACATATGTATCATTGTACGTGCTTGCTTGCAGCATGCTTACGTGTATTCGAATTGGCTTCCAGCAACCTTTCATGCATACATACGTACATACATACATAAGCGTATGCGTGCGTGTCCCAGTGGCACAAGAAAGTGTAGTGCAAAATTTATTATCGCGCATTTTTTGGCGCTGGCTTGTATTTATGGCAACACGCGCTTGTTAAACAAATCACAGTGACGCATATCTAAGGAAATGCTCCACTCGTGCCATAGCTTGTTGTGTCCAACTGCAGCTTCGAACGATTACACTCAACTATCTCACTATGCTGCTTTGGCTGACTATTTTTCATGCTTTTTAAACAACTATATTTTTGCTATGAATAATAAATAACTTATATGTAGTATATATATATATATGCTGTGTGGGTCTACCTCTACCTGCAAGCGTGTTGCTATTAATTTGTGCTTGCGCTGCAAATGCTCTGGACGTGTTTATACTATATATGAAAATTTAATTTAATAATTTTCCAGTCCAATTGCTACTATAATATTTTATATGGAGAGTGCTTCCTGTTGTCAGACTTTGCTCGTCATTCGCTCTTCGTGTTTGTTAATTTATTTCGCTTGACAGCTGAGCAAATAATTGCGCAAATATTTTCAATTTGCCAACAACAAATTAACATTTGCATATGTGAGTAACTCTATGCACATACTATTTTAGAAAATAGTATTAATTTTTCCCGTGTTTTTTTATTTTGTTTTTTTTTTTTGCTAGCAAATACATATCAAGTTATAACAAAGTTAATAAATGAATTAAACATGGAAATATCAATTAGTTTCCTCGCTTTATTAAAACGTCTATTTAATTACAACTGAAAGCTTTGTTTAACGAAGTTTCATTTTATTACAAAACAACGAGAGTTTAAATGAAATTTTCTTTCACTATTCGAATTAACGTACTTTTTTGCGCAACTAATCTATAATTAACGGTCGGAAAAACCAACAGAGCCTTTTTTTAACACTTATTCCATTTAAAAGTGACTTTTTGCTGAATACTTTTGCTCACACTAATTGCATACTTTCAAAATATGTAAACGGTGGCGTGCGTCTCCGCTTATCTTGTTAAGTTAATCAAAGTTTCGAACCCAGATTACTGGTAATGATAATCGTCTTGCCGTTACAATGGCTTGTTTCTAATTTCTTATTGATATTTGACAAAATAAAGATATATATAATTAAAAAGTTATGATCGCCATATTTTGTAAGTTTATCAGAAAAGGTAATTAGAAATAAATATATGTAAGTCTCTGTATAAAGCTTGAAGTATAATAGCCGTTTGAAGGAGAAATGAAATTGTTTCACTCTTCGTCAATTCCGCGAAGCTCAAAATATTTCCTTCAAAGGTTTTGTATACTCTGAAGAGCGGAAACTTTCGGAGATATATGCAGTTAAAATTCTCTCGAGCGGCACTGCATAAAATACTGAATAGTTCAGTATCGCTAGTTCTCCATTAGCAATTTCCTAAGTGGCCACTGCTTATCATAAAGTGCTCTTTTCTTGTAACTTTTCGTATACAATTTCTCACCATTACAAGACCAAACATTACAACGAACACATCCTCCGACACAACAACAATAGTCAAAACCGCACATATAATTGAAAGAGTCAAAGTCACTCATACGAAAGAGCGTGCGATTTATTTAAAGATTTCTTCCGAGCCAGCTTACAGCGCTTCCATGAAAGCATAACATACAGATTAAACTGCTTAAAATTTCTTTCGTATTTCTAAGCGCCAAACAAGTATATATATATATTTATAAAACATACATATGTACATATGGATTTAAAAACTCAAAAGTATTTAGCATTTCACGAAACGTTTCGGAGCTCTAAACAAATTCTTTAATACCGCGGCAAATTGCTGTCTCCGGCGTAAGCCTTAAGATTTTCAGGCTTCGTCATGATGTTGTTGTGCAACATTTATAAGCGTTTTTATAATGGCAAATTTAGGAGTCATCACACGTTTTTCACTGCTCGTTTAGCAATTTTATTTGCAGCAAGAAAAAAGACAATTTTACTTTCAGTAGACTTAAGCGGATTTCGTGGTAAGTGCTGTTTTTGTTGTTGTTGATTTTGTTTCTACTCGCTACTTATTTTTCAATCTGCCACGGCATTTCTATGTGCCAATGTTATCATTCAATTGCTAGTGTTCGCGCTCCTTTGCTTGGCCCAATTGCTCATCGAAAGCCAGGACACGAACCCACTCAATGGCACATTTCGCCGTATCGTTGAAAATTATCTTCATTTCAGCTTACATTGTTCTTTCAGTTTTCTGAGAAACCGCCTTCGTTTTCGGCAAGAAGGAAATTATAAATTTAATTTGTGTGCAGTTCACTGTATTTCGGTAAGACGGATCTTTCTAAAACGATATACCATTCATTCGTATACATTACAGAGTTTGCCATAAGTCTTAATTTACCCGCTCTAAATATAGACTTTAAAAATAATGTTTTATGCTGCTAAAGTTAAGCTAAATTCAGCAAATATAGTCAGCTTCAGTAATAACTATTATAAGGTGTCTCTCACTTAAGATTATATGGAAAGCATTATGGATCACTAATTTCGCTGATAGATTTCCTGTACCTTGACAGAAAACAAAATTCAACAAGATGGCTGTGACCGGATAAACTTCAGAATATATTTTATCTAGCAAGAAGAGATCCATCTAGAAATATACTTGTATTTGATAATAAACATGATTTTGGACTGAGATCACGTTTGGTCAAAAGTCGTAGTGGCATTCCCGATTTATTTAGTCAAATAGAAGTTAGTAAAAGATTTTGGCCGACCCAAGGATAAGAAGCTTGCCTTGCAACTTAAAGTAAATGGCAGGATTGTGCGATATTTATTATTCCAATAATCCCATTGGATAAATAGCAGATCCATACATTTGACTCCGCTGTACTCCAGACATATGAGTACATCATAAAAGTACCTTGACACGTTAATTTCTTAAGCAGCAAAAGTCGTGTAATTTCAATGTTTCAAAAGAGAAATGAAGGAAAAAAAGCTTAACGAACGAGGAAGATTGGTTGAGTAGATCGACGTCAAAAACACAGTTTCGAGAAAAACTGTTTAAGGTCGGCGGTCTTAGCGTAGCCAGCCTCAAGCGCACAAGTTCTCAAGGCTGTATCTCCGAAACAACGCGGACTTAAAAAATTTAATAAGGCAATAAGAAATTTGATTTTTTGAAACCCACGTAACCTTAGTTAGTGAAGAGTAGCCTTTTTTCGTAAAATTAGCGTTGCCACTCGATAAAAAAATGCGACAATTGAAAGCTTAACTTGTTTTCCCCTACATTAAAGCACTACCGAAATTTTTGCAGCATCAATATATAAATATTTCGTTTGTCAACTATATCCAAGCTCTCGCAATTTGTTGTGGCAATAATAAGCTAACTGTATTCCAGAAAGATTTTCGTAAACAGGTCACGTCGTCGCCACGCTTATACTCGCAGCTTGGTTGGCAAGTTGCTTCGCCAGACTGCAGAAACTTCGCACACACTTGGCAATACCAATAAAGTATTTCGATTAAATCGCCAACGGGTGCAAGTAAACATTTTTCAAATTAATCATCGAAAGGTGACGAATCGAATGGCAAGTGATGGTTAAGTCGTAAAATTCGCACCTTTTCAAAGAATTCAATTTCATGTGGACAGCATGCAAGGGTGCGGCATGTGGCATGTGGCATGTGGCAAATTGTACACATACCTAGCAACCGTTTGAATGTCTGAAAATTAATTTGCAAAAACTCGTGCAACTGGAGAGAGCGCAAATGGCAGTGCTACCACTAGTTGCTAATGTGTAGAGATATCATTATGCTATGTTATGCTGTGCTATGCTATGCAATGCAATACTGTGCAGTGACAACCATTTTGACGGCAACTATGACGTTGATGATGTCGGCAACGCCTTTTTCAATTAACTCGCTACATGCAACGTCCCTTGGTACGATAAACAAATTTCAACTTTATATAAACTATTCTTCAATTTATTTCCGTCGCGAGCACATACTAACATACTTAACTTATATGCGCTTACATACATACATACTTGGGCGTATGCTGCCATAAGGCTTCATTAAGCTACATATATGTACATGCAAAGCTATGTAAGGGTATATGTATGTCAACGCATCTGCCCTCGCGCTAATATGCCACAAATGGTCTTTTGAGCCAACCAGCAAGGCAAAAGCAACAACTACGACTACAATAACAACAAGAGTAGCAGCGCATAAAGTCAATTCATTACGAAATTACTGGGAGTGACGAGCACAACCAGCGCACCCAGCGCAGCCATCACCCCTAAGGACCTGACTCTGCAGCGCACAATGAAGTTTGAGTTGCTATTTGCCGCTAGTCAAGAAAATTAAAAGGGCCGAACCACTTCAGGACGAGCGCTGCCGCAGACATTGTAGGTGTTGCCAAAGTCCGAAAGTCGAAACGGAAGCGGAAGAAATGAAAACAAATTAAATTAAATCGATTTGCGAAAAAAGCGCCGGAATAAAGCAAGCCATATGCAAGCGCCGGGCCAAGGCGGGGCAAGCACGATTGCGCCACGATAAATATACTCGTAGACCCTTGATGTGAAGTACACAACGAAGATAAAGCGAGAAAACGCTAACAGAAAAAACGTATAATAATAAATTAAATTTAAAAACTATCATAGAAGCAACTCGAATGGCAAAAAGCTACGAAAGTGGACTCGCAAATTGCAAACTATCTGCAGCGCATAGAAACAATTGGTGCGAGAATGGAGAATAACAAAAACTACAAAAACACATTTGCCGAGGAAAAAATGGCAAGTACTTATAGTGAAAACTGCTGCTAAATTGAATGGATGGACAATTTGATGGACAAATAACGGAAGTGCAGCGGCAAGGGTTGCCAGCTAAGAGACACTGTTTCCTATTCGAATTATCATTACAAACAAATTAATAATATTGAGGAAGTATTCTAGTCTAGAAATTTTAAAATGATATAAATTTCTTTTCATAATTTAGTTTAGATATTCATATACAATATCCCACTAAACTTAAATTTATTCTGAAGTTATAGCCCTTTTAGTGTCGTTGTAACTGGACCGATTTAGGGGACGACTACAACAGTAGGCGACTGAAAGTAAATTTGTTGCCACAAAAACTCGAGTTCACCCGACTTAACTGAAATATGGCATGAATATTCTTTACAAAGTCTCCCTATCACTTGATTCAACAAAACATGGAATTTTGTAATATTTCTAAAAACTCTACAAATTTAGAAAATGAGTGGCCAGTTCTACTTTTGATTAGTTGCCGTTTTATTGCGACTTCCTGGGGTAACAACTAATCTACTACGTACTAATCAGGAATCCATTGCTTCTGTATATTTCAGATGACCTCCTTTTTTCCCCCACATTTAAGGACGCTTATCTCAATTAATATATACGTTCCACCTAAAGCTATTCGAGATAGATATAGGGTTATATATACATACATATATAGTATATATATAAATGATGAGGATGATAAGATGAGTTGAAATCCGGGTGACTATATGTCTGTCCGTCCATCTGTCTGCACAAGCTGTAGCTTAAGTAAAAATTTCGATATCTTGATGAAGCTTAGTACACAGGTTTCTTAGTACGAAATATGACGAGTTCGTATATAGTCGTGATCGTACCATGCCACACCCACAAAACACCGAAAAACTATAAAGTGCCATAACTAAGCACTAAATTAAGATATTCTATAAGACTCGAATTTAGCCAGGGTCTCCTGTGGGCAGAAGAGAAAAGTGGGCGTGGCCTTGCCCCCTAATATGTTTAATGTAACTCCTAAGCCACTAAAGCTACAACAACCAAATTTGCTAGGCTCGAATATTATAAGTGTAAATGTATAAAATCGAAGGATAACCCCACCCACTCTCTATATAACGGTACTGTTCAAAACTACTAAAAAAATTATAAGTCAATGAGCAATTACGCCAAAGACTATATATTTCAACTCCGAGATGGTATAATAAGCAGTGTGAAAATCGGACAATGGGCGTGACACCGCTCCCTTTTTGGTGAAATCATATATGTCGGGGCCAACCAACGTATTTCGATCAAACTACGAAATACGTGCCACGCTTCTCATGTCCTATGTTAAAGTGCAAAAAAAAAAGTAATTAATAAAACGGGATACAAATTTCCATTAATAATTCCTTTAGAGAATGCCACTGCATGATCAAGAAGTACTCAAATCCTACCAAAACTGTTCAACCCCCTAGATACCGAATGTTTGAACCCCAGTATCTACAATACACTTTTGACCGAAAATATCCGTCAATACATGGGATTACAGAGAACGCTTTCATGACGAAAATAACTCTTTGGCCCCATATACCTCATATAAAGGTTTTTGAGCTACTAAATACTGCAAAATCGAAGACGGCTATCAGAGCCATCAGAATGGACGATTTTCCCAAATTCTATGATGATAGGAAAATTCGTGGGTAAAGGTGTATTGCAGCGGGAGTGGATTACTTTGAAGGAGATCAAATGGACAAAATTCACCTTTCAATTTGATCGCGGTAGCATATAAAATTTCTTAGATTCCGACCCTCTGGTTGTCGTTTTACACTTTAAGATATTTCCCTGGCTTTGATTCTTGCAAGTTGCAACGCATCAAATGTTCAATTGCAGCTGAGCATAGCGCTTCCTTATTTGTTTTGAATTAATTTTATGTGCTCTTCAAATATAAATAAACAAATGATCAGAAAGTGGTTAGTAAAAATATCAACTGCCCTCTTTTATCAATTGCATAAAAACGCTCGAAATGCGGACCTCTAGTCTACAGTACCCCCTTAACTTCCCATAAAAAGTGAAAAGGTGACCAATAATAAAATTTGGAATGACGAAACGAACGTTTCATAAATCAGCTTCCTTGAACGAAGCAAGCCTTTCTCGAAATAATCTTCGGAATAATGCATCGATGAATTTGACTATATAGCGTGAAATAAGTATAGAAAACGTGAGAGAGGAAATTGTATTGAGAGACACTTTCTCAACAAAACCGCTGTGAGTCGCAAATAACCAGTCATACCATAAGAAAAATAATGGTAACTGAAATGTGGAGATCTACTACGAAATCTATTGAGATATTTTTAGCATAAAACTGCTTGAATGAACATGAATATATCCTCTTCTCTTGGTTTCCAACGCATGAGTTATTACATGAAAAGACGCAGGTAGGAATGAACTACGGTATCGTTTTGGAACCAACGGTATAGGGAACAAGCCTTCAACCACATTTTTCTCAAATGATAAACCTCGTTCACAAATTAATAAAAGCGTTTAAAAGTTTACAATTTCGCCTTCACAAATAATTGACATGGAGCATAATTGACGTGTAGCACATTTCAATTGCTCCCGTCCGCCAAAGAGATGAGCATAACCACACTCTGCATATCAGCAATATGTAAAAAAAAATTTAAAGAAAAAAAGCGTGGATCCACTTCGCTGGAACTGCCGTCGGCTTGCACTCTCGCAGCAGCGCAGAAAATTTCACTCCAAACGAATTAAAATTCAATTAAAAAGATGAAATGGCATTTTGCGGCTTAACTCATGCCAACAACACTGCGCGGCGGCACCCGCGGGAAATTTTCTACTGAAAGACACTACGCGCATAGTACGCTTGAATAAGCTGGGAAATTACAAGTGAAGCAAGCAAGTTTAGAAGCGAGCAAACTTGCATACTGCAACACATAGACTTGACTTGGTGGCATAAACCGCAATGGACGACGAAATACCAGGCCTAACCAACGTCAGCGCAACGCATAAGCTCACGCCAAAACCTTGCCGACACTCAAGGCTACTGCAAGAACTTGGCCATAACTTGTGTGAGCGACGAACGCAACGCAAACCCAAACGACCAAGGCGAAAGATGTGCGCTCCGTCAATGGCAATGGTGGACCGAATGGCTAACCGCAAAACAGCCAAAGCGCAGCGGTGACAAAAACTTTTCCAAGCCAAGCGCCTGCAGCCAACTGCAAATCTGCCATGGTCGCGAATATGTTGTTGGTTATTGTTGTCTGCTGCCGCTGCTGTTGTTGCCGCTGTCTTTGTCATTTGTTTGCAATCTTGCATAACTGTCGGTTGGTCATGAATGTTGCACATCTCCGCTCGCATAAGTTGAATGTGGAAAATTAAGTTGACAATTTGCGCAATCTTCCAGCCTCTGCCGCAACTGCTGCTGCTCGTTCCCATTCACTCGTATCACTTCAAATTGCTATGTCCAAACGGATGTCATGCACTGATTTTTTTTTTTTTTTTTGGTTGTTTTGTGATTTTTGTCTCCGTAACCAAACCTTAATGTACTTATACATGTAACTGTACAAGGATTTTGGTAAAATGAAATAATTTTAAACTGTCCGAAAAGAATTAACAAGAGTCTGGCTACGAAGGGTCGCCGCTTGGGCTTTTGGCTTTTTGGGCTTTTACGTATCACTTAGCGGTGGGTAAATCAAAAGTGGCAGTCCTGTGTCACGGCCGGTCCAGGGCGACATGTGTCAGAAGCGTGACAGCAGTAACGAGATAAAGAGCACAGTTCTGGAACCTTTGCATTGCCGCTACATGCACACGCAATATTATATTGTAAACATTTATGTATGTGTGTTTTTGGATAACATTGTGAGCTGAGCAATTGGGATAGACGAAAGTTATCTTGGACGTGCAGGTTTCAGGGTTTGAGCAGAGTGATGGAAGTACTATCAGAAAGATTTTCTAAAGATTGCATGATAACGGTACATGAAGTAGAATAATTAATGAGCAAAGACAATTAGTTAGGGGAGGTTAGATGAAAAATCTTACTTTTGCTCCACTTATTAACCACAGTAAAGACAAGGTGTTGCAAATTTCTTGCTTAGATTTAATATAAGACAAGATTGATGAGAATCAAATGTCTTAAATAAAACTTCTTAATATTACAACCTGAAATAAGTCAAATAATCTGAAACAAAACGGTGTTGTATCGCCAGGTAGATGAACAAGCTCCGCCAAATATCTAACAAAGTTATAAAGTAGATGTTCTATTACGACAAATAAAGAACCTATAAGAGCGCTGATGACGCCACGCAATGAAATATTTATCCTTATCAGTGACTTCACTCAACTTGACCAAAGTAATTGAGGCATTACCAAGTATATATAATGCAAATATTTAAGATGCAATAACTAATTATTCTAAACAACTCGAATTATCTTAAACGAAGCGTTAATATGCCTTTAAGTCCTTCAAAGATAATAAAGATGTTTGTATATTGAAAGGAGATGGCATGGAAAATGAATTTCACACTAATTAGAACGACCGAATGCGCAAAAAGTCTTTTCATTCCAATTATAAATGTGAAAAGCATCAGTCTTGCGTGCCAAGAACGCCCACCGCCACACACGAATGCCAAAGGGACATTGCTAAGTCCCTGCCACGGCTGGGGTGGGCACTTCAATAGCTATGGAGCAGCCTGTAATTTTTGCTAAGTTGACGCTACAGCAAACGTTTGCCAAACAAATAATCGATGAACTGTCCACACCCCAAGGCTAGCGCCAGCGAACAATAGGGGAAGTAGCAAAAAAATAGCAACAAAATATTAAAAACCGTAAAAATAGTGTTGCGAATTTCAAACAATAGGCAATATAGCGTCAGGTCCAACTCAACTGACGCAAAAAACTAAGCAAAAAAACGAACATTCAATGGGCAAATGAATGGTTCTTGGATGGAGAAGAGAAAACAATAAAAATTTCAACTCAATAAAGAATTCAATTGATTTCATTCCACGGAGTATTGTGTATGGAAAAAGAAATTCTAAAAAAAAAAATCAGAAAAAAAATAGAAGACAAAGCAATCTTCTGATCTGAAGCAAATGAGGTGCGCGACCGGGCGAGACCCGGTTTTGCAAACAGGATGTTGCACTGCTACAGCGGCGGCAGCAACACAATGGCCTGGTTGGCTGCTTTAGTAGTCGGCTAGTTGGCGATTGCGGACATTGCGCTAGCAATTGTGCGCATCCTTTCGGCATTCATGCACCTTCACGAAGTCATCCTTCACTGATTTCACACAGATACTTTTACCCTAAATGAATTTCTTAATTTCTACTTTTACTCGCCATTAGTAAATTGCATGAGGAATGCGAATGGGTTAGTCATTCTGTTGGCCTTTGGGGTTAAACTGTGCGATGGTGTTAGGGTGGTGCTTACAGCAAGTTTAAGTATAGTTTTATACATGTATACACGGTGGGGTTTTTGTGATAATACTTTGATCAAGTTATTATAGGGTATCGAGCTGATACAAAAATGAGGAATTAAAATATCAGACCTACAATCTTTTGTGGTACAAATATATATCAATGAATATCTTCTCAGATATTTTGTATATCTTTCTTGGTTTTGATGGATTTTGATTGCACATTTCCGACTTTTGAATATTTATTCTCCCACTTAAAGCAGAGACTAGTTTTACAAATTCGATCCACCCTAGCAACTACTCTTTCTACTTCCATCAAGCTGACAAAAAGCTTTCAGTTGGTCTCCGCTTTCGAGTTGGCGGCAGTGTATATAGTATTTCAACCCACAACGATACTCTAGTCACACAAACATTAAATCAACCCACTCACGTAGAAGTGCAACTATTGATTCCAATACTGCTGACAGACCCGGTACGATGCTCTCAGTCCAATTCTGTTTTTATTAGTGGTAAGGCTTAGTGCAGTCTTTTCTGATCACTTATGATGAAATGTGTTTATTTTTTCTTGTGAATAAAAAACTTGTTTTCTCTACAAAAAAAATAAAGTTATTTATTATCATATCTACTCTCTTATGATTTATGTCTCCAAACTTCTTCAAGGATGCGCACTCAACACACTGTGCAAAAAAATAAAATACCTTCTACTTCAAAGACTTCAAGGTTATTTAAAGCTCTGACCATACCATAGTCATTTGTGCTCGCATGTAAACCCATAGTTATTTCCTGACCTAACCTGGCGATGGTTTAAAGGGGGTTAGCTTGCTGGATGCTTGACTGACGCTGCTTTCGTGGCGCTTCCGCTTCCGGTATTTGTATAATATTTTTTCCAACCAGCTACCGGAGAGGAGCGCGACTTCAATTCCTCCCAATGAGCGCAGCCATTGTAATCGCTTAGCGCAACTCAGCAGCGTTCGCTACAAAGCACCGCTTGCCGTTTCACTTGTTCAGCGTTCATTTGTTTCGATTTCTTTTTTCGCTGGTGATTTCCGATACTTACACGTTTTCTTCATTTTTTCGTTCTCCTACTAATTTTTTGCCTGATTTATGCATGTTTATATTTCCATCGTATTTGGGCCGGCACCGAATTTCCGGCCGCCAAAGGCTAAAGGCCAAAAACTAGCAAGCTTCGAAATCGGCCGTTGGGTTGATACTTATTGTAACCGTTAGAGCTCAGCGATTTCTTCTATTTTGTTTCTTTTGATATTTTATTTGCTGCTCTGTTCTTCACTCTGCCCCTGTTTGCATTGCGACGTTGCTTGGTTTTCAATTTTAAAGTCGTTTTTCTTGGTAGGATTTATTTCTATATTGGATTTATTTTATTCTTGGTTGAGTATTGGGATTTATTTGAGTACATGCTGCCAGCAACGTCTCTCTTTCAATGGATTGGACGGACACAGCTTTTAGGTTGCGCTCAAGCAATAATTGCTTTATTTTTTTCAGTTAGAATTTTATTTAATTTAGATTCGTCGCAAAGAAACTTCGCTTTCATACTCCTTTGCTCTCCCACCACCATCCCTTGAATGGACTTCCCGGACGTCCACCCGAGCGGGTGGAGCGCTTTTGGTCTGATTGTTAGCTTGTTAAATTGTGCCATTAGTTGCATTGTCTCCGCTTTTCTTTGCTATTGTCCTTCCTGTTACAAATGTTGTTGTTTTCTCCCCCCTTTTTTTTGTAGCTTTTTAGTCTCCTCTCAGCTACAGCAATGGCTGATATTTCAATTGGCTTTCCGTTTGTTCACATCCCATGTTTTGTGCGTTTGTTTAGATGTGCGAGTATGTATATGTATACTAGTGCGTGTTTATGTGTGTGTCTGCTATTGTTGTCGCCAAATAGCGGAAGCGCATAAAAAAGGATAAAAGCGTTGAAAAGGTTCCAACAAATGGGTGTGTGCGCAGTGTAGGTTTATGGTGGCTGTCACGCTATAAAATGTCCAATTTGCATAGTTCGGCGTATTTGGCCTCTTACACACATCGCTTGTAAATACATACATACAGATGTTGAAAACTTGGCTGTTCGTATGCTCACTTAAAGGGCGCTATGTGTGCTTACTCGCCAATTTATTTAAATTGCTTCAAATTTTCTATGCATTTACCATACATACACACATATGTACATATGTATATATGTATATGTAAATTTGTTGTTGTGTATTGTACGTTTATTGAAAGTAAATTGTATATGGCAAACAATACATAAATCTGCGAGGGTTTCACGTTTTTCTATTGCCAACTTTTTGGTGCTTTCCGCTTTTATTTCACTTTTATTACGCCACTTGCGCTGGTTGCCTACATATGAGGATGTGTTTGAACATTTGTGCATATGTGTGTGTGCAGCTAATGAAAGTGAAAGTGTTAGCAAAATGGGCGACAATAAAACTTGACAAATAATCACTACTTCTGTGCCTTATTGGACAGTTCGCATTCAAGTGGAAATTTCGTAAAGCATTTACTCATACACATACTTTTGTTGGGACTAGAATTACATTAAACATAAAAACTAAATTAGACATAGTGGAGATTCCTTTCCAATCCCATTAAACGCAGAGCATAACCTTTCGAGACCTCAATCCTGGCTTTTCGACCCTTTTTTCAGCTTCAGCACGATTGGACCATGATCTTTTATGGTCCAACCATGATGTATGTATTAAACACAATTGATCCCTATTTTCTTGTTTTATTTATAATGCTTTTTTACGTTAATCAATCCAGCCGCATTTAGTCTAACTCAGACTCCTCAGCTTATGAAATATCCAAAATTACTCGTTCACTCGTTTGATTATCTTTTTGAGGAAGTGCTGCTGTTAAACAACTTAGAAATGCAGAAAAATTGGCAACAGCTTAAGGCATACAAGGCTCTTTGACCACCCATTCGCCAAGAAATATAAAAATGAACTGGTTGGTCACTCATTATGTGATCGGCTACAATTGTTTGTGTTATTATTTGCGTTATAGCCTCGATTTGTTTTCCACGAAGTAGTGCAAGCTTTTTCAAAAACAACAAAAAACTAGTTTTTTCAGCGTTAGCTACACAAAAGTTCAATTTCTAGATGCAAAAATTGCGTAATCAAAATATTCTCAGATTTATCCGCACCCCTGAACGCGTATTCCTGAAATTTAGTTAGATCACAACCACATTCTTGTCGGACATGGATACCTACGACATCACGTAAACTATGCAAAACTCCGCTGAAATATTGATAAACCGGCAAATTTTGGCGCACTAAAGTTCAATGGTGGCCCAGCAACGGCAAATCGCTGCATGCGGGTGTGCAATTTCAGAGGCCATTTTCTCGCACATGCATCTATGCAGCACGGGCATTAATGTGTGCTGCAACGACCCTGCCACTCCACAAATTTCAAGCTTAGCATATAGCAGTTCATGTATGCAATTTAAATTATGAGCTCGCGGTGGAAGCTTCGCCCACATAAGGCACCAATGATGGGAATTATGGTTTCTGGAAAGGCAAAATATGTGGCAAGTACTGACATGTGTGCGTGCTTGGTGAGTTAGCTGTAGTCAAAAGTTTGCATGCACTCATCATTATTGACAGCGAGCGCGCCACACATGGAGGCAGGGCAAAAGTATTAATAATAATGTTAACAATGCGCGCGCAGCATGTGCTACAGATGTGCGATTGCCGACAGCTGGGGCACACAAGTACAAAACATTAAGCGCAATGCTCTGAAAACTTTCAGGTAGTTGCATGCCACTTGAGACATATTTGCAACTCTCCTAATGACCTTTGCTGCGCCACGCAATTGATTATTGATTTTCACCAAAACGAAAAGAAAATAAATAAAACACAACAACAACAGCGATAATGGGAGCGTGGCAACCGAAGTGCTACATTGAAGCACTTGTCGTTACGCCGCCACCGCCGTCCTGTAGCGGCACTCTAATGTAATTCCCTTTGATTATCAATTACTTTATGATTACTTATTTTATTTTCATGTTCGATATTCTTTGATCGTTAACCGTTTTTTCACGGTACTTGCGAAACCGTTTTATAACGATGTCGTTTTGGTTTCTTTTCCTCATGTTCAACGTTTTTCGTTGCCATCGCCGACATCATTAGCCACACCATTCAAAATGGTCGTAATAAAAGTGCGGAAAATGGCTAGTCAGGGCATTAAGTTGCTACGCGCAACAGCAACAACAACAGCTTATCTCTCGTTGAAGCCACAACAATAACACAAACAGCAATCATGTGCTGGCAAAGCTCTGCTCTAATACCGCCGCAAGCACTGTTGCATTACCGACCACTGTTTACATCATCAAATCGTCATAATATCGCCATTTTTTCCATCACTTGCGCTCAAATTTGTTATCCGTGTGGCGAATTTTTTGCACACCCAACTCTTGCGCTCCGTTCATTGCCATCAATGCATTTGGTTCGCCGCAGTTTGTGTTGTGTTTGTTGCTGCTATGGTTGTTCAATTTGATGTTCAGACTTTGTATAAATTCCATGGGGATTGCACTACAAATTGCACTGAAGGAGGTCGCCGGCGAGTTAGACATTTCCCACACAACTACACAGCTATGCTTTGGCCTGCAGCGAAGTTCGCCGGCCGAGTTCAATGCTCAGCAAACGGAACTTGTCGATTTTTTCTGCTATTTTTTCGGAAATTTCATAATTTGCTCTTTTTGCCTTCGGTATGCGCGATTTGGAAGTTTTATTGCAAACAAAAGCTCAATTTTGCTGCTGTGTTTGTTGTTTTCTTTGGAAGTGTGAACTGTATTGAGCTCGAAAATGAATTTTCCATAAACTCGATTTAAGTGTAACTATTTATTCCGAGAAATTAATTGCCGCAATTTTTAGAGTAAAAAATCCGTTTCCAACTGGATCGAAGCGCTTGAGTGGATAGCATTAGCAGGAATTATTGAAATTAATTGTCGAAATTGTTGTCAAGGGTAAATTTTTGTCGCAATAATAAGTCAACTTTAATACTAGTTATTTAATATATCTTATATGTAGATTAGTTGTCTGAAAATTGCTAAATTTTAGGTAGCCAAAAGTAAAAATGTTTAAGGGGTCAGTAGGCTAATTTGGCCTTCTTTTTAAGATTTTTTTTTTTTTTTTCATAGAAATTTTTGTTCTACAATAGAACTTTTTCCACATATCATGGCGTATTTCATGGAGTATATAAAAACATTTTTTCTTAATTTTTTGATGACATCTGTCGGAGAAATGGCTGGGTGCATGAGATGCGTTTATTCACTGGCGGACACGATTTCTTTAAAAAAGTGTGTTTTGAGAAAAACACGTTTGAGTGTGATGTGTGCACTCCGAGCGCTCCGAACGTCGAGCGGTATTATTATTTACGGACTTTTTCGAAACCTTCAAAGTGGGTTTCTACCTTAATTCTAAGGGTATAAGGGAACAGAAAATGCCAAAAAAAACAAAAAAAAAATTTAAAAGATTACTCTGCTGACCCCTTAAGAAAAAAATATATGAATGAAGGAGACAAATCCTGATGTAAATTCAACCCTTAAAAGTCATCAATATAATATGAATGAGAAAAAAGGCAAATTTGCATGTTATGCGCCATTACAATATAGGCTATCCTCCTGTTTTCTCATGACTGATTCACCATTACCAATGCCCTCATTCAGTAGCAAATAGGTATGGTTTGCAAATGGACACAGTCACCCAGTAAAATTTGAGAATTTAAAAATTACATTATACTATTTAAAAAAGTATAATTTAACCAATTTTAAATCAGATCCACGAACCTTCTCCATAGCTGCCAGGTTATATGTACATATGTAGCAAGCGTATCTCTAATAACAAGTATTATATAAAAAAAAGTATCTAATAAGTAGTAAAAAATGCATTTAGTTAACTAGTTTTTAACGTACAAGTATATTATATAATTTCTTCGTGCAGAGCTAACAAATAAAGTTACTCATACGCACCGCCAAGCAATACACTAGTGTAATGATATATGTATGTTTGTTTAAGTCATTATGAGAAAATATTTCATTTCATAGTAGTTCATAGTTCATAACTAAAGTTCGTAGATTGATCTCAAGCTGGCTTCAATTACGCCGGTCAACAATATAATATATTTGGTTACTGTTTTCACGCTCAAATTCTGATTCTAGACATTAAAACCCACTGCAATATTTAGTTTTAGCACTTAAAGTTCGCTTCTGCCTGATACGAATAGGTCTAAATTGCCCATATGAACATAATATTTTGGTGTCTGAGCAACTAAAATTTGATCAGTGTTGTCAGATAAGAAAATATCACTCATACGTACCCACCTCCAATAAAGCGAATACCGGGGAGTAAATGTTGTAGGGTTTAAGAAATATGTGGAACGTAAAAATGATTTACACACTTAAAGTTTTCGAAAATATTCACCCACCTAACTCATTGGGCTCGACTTAAACAGTTACTTCTAGTACGTCATACACACTCTGGCATCTCATACATGTCTGTGCTTACAGCTCACTTACTTGTAATGAATATTTTAACACTTTCCGCCCACACATTTCTGCAAGTCAATTTACGATTCAATCAAAGCTATTTTTTATTGCGCCAAACCAACAAATGGTAATGTCTGAAGTAAGGGTATCATTAAATCTGCGGCAAAGTGCTCGACCCTGCTTCCCATGCGGTAACTAATAAAAGCCAATTGAAACAAAGGAAAACAAGGTTAAAGCGAAAAAAAAGCAAGCGAACGTTTAAAAAAGTTAAGGCAAAACAATTACGCTTATTTAAATATCAACAAAAGCAACAAATCATAACACTGGCGCTGCGAAAGCCTTTGGTAAGTACAAAAACAAAAAAACAGCGAACCCAAAATCCATACAAAGTCGCACAATAATATCGGGACCCCTTGAAAATTTCCAAGAAAAAGTGGCAACAATAAAATAAAGTTGAAAAGCGCCGACCGTTAGGCAGCTGGCCTGTCGAAAAATCAAAAACCTTGATTTTAATGCTTTTATTATGCAACCAAAAATTAACCGGAAAGTTTAAATAACTACTTTGCCTTTGTTATATTTGCCGTGCGCCTGCTACCCCGCCTGTAAACGCCTTTCGAAAACCCAAACAATTCACCTCAGCGTTTTTCTATGCCACTAAACTTTTGCAGCCAACAACAAATTGGTGTTGTTGTTCTTTAGTAACGAAATAAAGACGATAAAGGAAAACATAGGCGGGGAGAACGGAAAGAGGGCAAGGTAGCCGGTTGCCAGCTGGACCCACGGCACTGGAAGTTCACTCAAACGAAAGAAGAGTTGCAAAGTCGGCCAGCCAAGGACAAGATGAACTGGCCGCAGCGTGGCAAAAAACGCTGCAAAGCAGGAAACGGGCAGCCAGTAAACGCTTGAAAAGCTAAAATATTACAATGTAAATACAGACTTTTAACGACTTTTTTCGGCCTTTGTCAGCGCCGCTAACATTTTAAAATGTCGCATTCATTTCGCGTGCTTAAATGGCGCAGAAAAAAAACGCTCACAAACGGACAAAAGCGAATGCCCAGTGGGTGGCTGTGTTTCTTACAAAGCGAAATGAAACTACATAATCAACCAGCACAAGTTGTTTTTGTACTGCTTGTGCTCACCTTTCTTGCTTTAGCAAGACGGAAGTAAAAATTATTATTGTCTTCGAACAAACCGCAAAATTTGCAACAAGCTTTCATTGTTACCGAAATAGTTGCAGCTACATTTGCGACTACAAAAGTATGTGTGTTAGCAACAGAAGCAGATATGCAAAGAAATCCGACGACAATAGAAAAAACTCTTCATTATGCAACTTTAACATATTTAAGCGTATCAATTGGAGTATTCTACAGGTATATGTCACTAGGTTGCAAAACATCGATGGGAGATCTCGGTTGGAGTATTTTACAGGTATATGTCACTAGGTTGCAAAACATCGATCGTTTTACCAGCTGATAAACCTGCTTAGAGTATCAATTCAAATTTCCGGCTACTCGGAAAGTTTTCCATTAATCAGTGTTTTATTGCTGAGCGATGCAGTGAGGGGTTACCTGTCACGCCATTTTCTCAACGTAGCAATTCCAAATCCACTTTTAAAAGCTATAGCCAAGCTAAAGTTGCTGAGCCGCCTTGTTTTTCCTAGAACTCGCCCATTCGCTTCTTTTGCTTTCTGTTCGAACATCAAGTAAAATCCTTATTATAGTTTTCCCTTGAAATGTATATTTAAGAAATTTCCTAAAACATATGCAGTCCACACACATAACGTTGTGCATACGCAACGACGCACTCATACAATTGTAGAATGAAATATTCCACGTATAAAATAATGTCACACAAAATATTACATTTTAATAAATATACGTGCTGATGCATGAGAATTCATTGCAATAATTATGTAGAATGTGTAATTATTTTTTTACGTTGAAAGTTAAGCCAACATAATTGAAAATATTACTCATACGCCCGGCCACCTCCACCATCCAATACTGAAAATGCTAGAGTAGAATAAGCAAAATTACGTGAAGATGAGTAAAAATTTCCAATTTTATCATAACCATGCCAACTTCTACGCAGCGCTGCTCGAAATTTCAGCTGTATTTTGGTCTTGGAGAAATAATGCAAAGAGACTCGTCTAGTCAGACAAAGCATTGAACGCGCCATTATTTTCACTTCTGAGAAAACCACAGTGATATTCGATACCACAATTAAAATACCTTTGAAGACGAAAAAAATAAGTTTCATCCGACTCAATTTGACTTTGGGATATGTTAAGAAGACTTTCATTAATTTTAAGCAAATTATTAAATTTTTCTTGGACAGCCATCTTAAAATAACCAAACTATTGGTTTTTACAACCATTATTGAAGCTTTTTTTAACATATGACTCCTGTATAAATGAAATTCCCATATTTTATCATGCGCATGAAATCAATCACACTAAGCACATCGACACACCTGCTTATTAGAATTAATTTGCGCCATTTAGGGAGCTAATAGACAGAAGGTAAGGAAGGTAAGGAAGTCCACAAGCTTAAAATATCTGCATATGAATACATTTTTAGCAGTATGTGTGTTTTATAATGTAGTTGTGAGTATTTTATTTAACATGTCAAAAAATGTATTGCCTTTGAGGCATTAAGTGGGTGCTGAAAAATGAGATTGAGCTAAAATTAAATGTATGAAAATAAATATCGTTTACTTTGCGCAGGGAAAAAACACACCCACGCCAGATACACAAACATATAGTAGACAACATATAAAGTCGCTGAGAGCTCTGCAGCACTCAAACCATCAAATGTGTGAAGAAGCAAGTGAATTGAAGCTTTTTGGTTTATGAATATATTCTTGGTTAGCGAGTATTTTCGAGGGTGGATGAAGTGTAAAAAGATGTCATGGGAAAATCCTTTCTTCAAATGTATTGAAGTACTATATTTTTGAAATAGATGATTAACTTAATTTCGAATATAATATAGTTTATACCTACAATGGCAATGGCTTTATTATAATATATAATACCAAGGAATGGAAGCAAAAGCCAAAAATCAAATTTTAATCAAGTACTCATAAATTCCTAAGTTGATGAGTATATTTCAAATATTCACAGCGTCCTGGAGGCTCTAACCTTGATTTCATCATTTGATTAAACTGGGACAACACTCATTAATTGCCCGATTTGCAGATGTGTTCGATATAAACAAATACCTTATACCCATGCCTTATACAATAATATTGAAAAACTACACAAGCCTTAGCGAACCTCGAAAAAGTTTCTCTTTTAACCAGAAAAGTCTCATGTAGAATGCGCACAGCCTAAACTTTTGAGGTAAAGCAAAGACCAAAGACCAAACAAGCCATCTAACTCTGAGAGTATTGAGTACTCAAGTTGCAAATAAATTGCTGAGACGATTAGAACGTCAATCAAGAAGACTCAAAATCAAAATGAAAACTTTGAACTGAAAAAAGTGCTACAGTTGATCACAAATATGCAAAGCCTTTATAAAACGTTCAAAACTGTCTATCTTTTCCACCTTTCACTTCCAAAGTCAACGGCCAACCCAGTTTCTGCCACTTTGCTCATCACTTTCCCAGCACCGTGGCAAATAAAATCACTTGATTGATGAAAACGTTTTCAAAATGTCAATCCGACATAATGGAGCCGTACAAATGCGTCAACTTAACTCAAGTGAATTGAACTCCACTCGACTCCGATTCGTAACGTGGCCAATGTAAGCCGAATAAGGACGATCGCGGCAGCGCCGTGAGCTGTCGTAAATGCTTTCAGTGGTAATGTCAGGTAATAGGTGCGGAAGGAGAATAACGTGACGGCAAGTTGTGGGCGCAATGTCTAAGTTATCGACAGTGAATGTGGAACAGGACACATGGGAGCAGGTCGCACGAGAATACAAGCAATCTTTGTTTATATCTGTGTATGAATGCATGGGAATACTAGAATATTTATGAGAATATTCGTATTTACTTGTGTGCCTTTGCATGTGCATGTGCTAAGTAGGCAGCCAGCAGTTTGTTTATAGCCCAGTAATAGCGAGGTGTTGGCATTATCGTGCAATCAGGTCGAGCAGGTAACAAATAACAGACACAAATGGCAAGTATATGACAAGCATAATCAACGCTGACGGCAAGTCTGGCCGGTACGAGCCTTGCGAGTAATTTCATACATACAAACATGCATACCTTTGTATATGCAAATATACATACACAATTCTCCAACTGGAGCCATGGAACACTACGCTGCGCTACGCAAATTGGCGGTGGAAAATTAAATACACAAAACATTACCCGCCTCTGTTATGCAGCCCTCACACCTATGATTTTGGGTGGCGCTATTTTCACCTCCACAGCACACACACATACACCCTCACGCACACATTTTCGACTGTTCTTATCAGCATTGCGTTGCCGCCGCTAAAGTGTTGCTGATGTCGACAATGTTGCTCTAACCGTACTTGACTTGTAGCAGCTAAGCTGGCGCGTGTGCTGACCCGGTGTTTGCGAGTTCAAATGCATGAGCAGCGCCATAATTTACTGCCCAGATACTTTTATTGGTATCTAAGGATGTGCATTGTGCGCCGTCGTGTTCTTGCCAGCCACACACATACATACACGTACATACATATAATCGGGGTATATTCACAGCAGCAATTTCAGCAAGAACTATGTGAGAAATCTTGACAGGTGATAAAATGGGAAATTTGTGGGTCGGCGCTAAAATGCGGCAGGGATATTTCTTAGTCCTAAAAGTGGAAGTTTGGGGATGTTGGCACTGAAGGGGAATTCAGCAGGAGAAGCACACCGATTATAACAGTTTCTGTGAGGGGGATAACATTCCAAATATGGTCGCTGAAAAGAGTCGAAAAATGGTGTCTGCTAATTTTGTATAACAACTACTTATGTTACCATAAAAACGATTTTATTGACACTAAACATAATGGAAATTTTGCATTTCTATAGAAAATAATACACAATTATTTACTATATGCAATATATTTGATTTTGCCAAAGAGACTATGGGTCTAAAGTCGATTTCGAGCCAGCGAAGTTCAGTTTTTCGGAATTGTAAAAAGTTCTTTGTCAGTTTTTGAGAGATGTGAATAAAATTTAGTACATCGGCGCATTTTAACATTCTACTAATCATTCGCCGAAATCGACGAGGTCGGACAACTAACATCTCACACACAACCGATTTTCAGCTATTTTATTTTTCAGCATGCTGCCTTGCATTGAAAAGCTAAGAGCTCGTTATACCCCACAATATCAATATTTATGAACTGCAATAAACCAATATGTACGATTTTGGTGGACCATCTTTTGCCATTTTCCCACTACATACATTATTCCATCAGTGTGAAACTTTTCTGGTTTCTCGGCGAAAAACTGCGTCAAGTCTTTTTCACAGGCTTCTCTTGAAACCAACTTTACTCCATTAAGAAGCAACAATGGTAGTTCGATGGTGCAAGGTCAGGGCTATATGGTGGATGCATCAAAACACTCCAGCCAAGCTCTACCAGCTTTTTCCGAGTTATCAAGGATGAGTGTAGTCTAGCCTTGTCCTGTTGGACGACGAAGCCCTTTCTGTTGATCAGTGCTGGCTGTTTTTTTTCGATTGCTTCGATCTCATCAATCGTTGGCAGTAAAATGTAGAATCAATCGTTCGACTAGTCTTGGGAAACCCACAGTGGATGATTCTTTTCAATTCTACCAAATATTCAGCATAACAATTCGAGGCATCAATCTTGGCTTTACGGCCATTTGTAGAGCTTCACCACGCATGGATCATGACCTTTTTTGCACATTACTGTCTTATTTGATACACTCTTCGTCTCCTGTTACCACTCGCTTCAGAAATGGTCCGGTTTCATTTAGTTTCAGCAACAGAGCGAGGTGCTTTCACATCGAAGCGAGCGAACCATTGTTGTGCTGCACGTCTCCGTAAACTTCAATAATTTCATTGACGGCTTGCATGCCATTCTTGACTTTTTTACACAAAAACTTCAAAGTATAGCAAATTTCTTCATTAGTTTTACTCATTTTTGAAGAGCTGTATCTTTTTTTCAACTCCCCGAACTGCACAACATCTATTGAAAAAATACGAAAAGACTTTTTCGACTACCGAATATAACATATGTACATGTATCTGCGATACAACCGACTACTCAAAAAAAATAAAAATAAATGGAAAAATATTGCCTTCTGCTTTATTTTTTATTTATATGTATAAAATTTTCATAAGCCTTCTTCGTATTTTTTTTTTTTTTTTTTTTTTTTTTTTTTTTTTTTTTTTTTTTTTTTTTTTTTTTTTTTTTTTTTTTTTTGTTTGATACTAGTGAAATAGTTGTATGTAGACAAAAGCATAACATGCGAAAAAACTAATATGATTTGCTAATATTTAGCAAAAACAACTTTTACGGGGATATTCTCTCTAAAATGTATTTGAAACTTAATAAATTTTAATACATTATCTCACAGAAGAACTCTGCTCAGCAATTGGCAATAGAGTTAACAGCGCATGTGCCACATTTTCTCTCTCGCGTTCGTTTCTCAACTGTACGCTCTCTCTCACTCTCTCTAGCTCTCTGCGACAACCAGTATTCTATGGTGTAGAGTGGCGCTGCTGTCAGTAACTTTTGACTATATTATATTCGTTTTCATGCCCCTATTTGTGTAGATTGCTCGCATGTCGTCAATATTATAGTACACACACGCATAGCATTTGCGGCACTCAGCAATCGAAGGCAGCTGTCGAAAGCAATCTCGACGACAACGACCGCACCAGCATATCACCGTTTTACCGCTCGTTGAACGAATACGATAAATTACGACTATGAAGACTGAATGTCGTCGCCATGCCTTACCATCAGCAGGCAATGCTATGTACAAATATATACATATACATTCATGGTGTCATCTAACTTCAGTGATACCGTGGCATTAGCGTCATTATGATCGCATACATCAATTAGGTGAAACCATAAGTACCGGTGCCCTCTAACGCCCAGATGGAAAGATAAACCTTAATATAAACATGTTTTTGTGATTATACAAGTATATGCACATTTGTATGTTGATATGTAAGTCTACCTCAAATCAATTAAAGTAACACAATTTCTTTCTTTCAAATAACTAAAGAAAAGTGTATATGAAACACATTTTAAAAGTGCGTCTTTTTTACTTTGGCCGAGAAACAAACTCACAATTCCAAAAAAAAACCAAAACAGTTTTTCATGAGATAAAATCTTTCTTCATATAGGAAATCATCTTAAATCATAAGTTTTATGGAAAGAAACTCCAAAATAAAATATGTATCGAGCTTTCTTTCAATAAGTTTTATAGTCTATTTGTTTCCGCGTCTTTTTTCCGAATGTAAGGTACGTCGTCTTCACGCTATGCATTCTGGGTAACGCTAAATGATCTGCGGCCTTCATGGCCTGTGGAACGGGAAGACCTCTAGAGAGTGAAGTCAGTCAGCAAAAATCAGTCGGGTGGATACGTAGGCAGGATGGAGGTGCGAGGAGAGGAAGCTGTGCTAGGTTCATGAAGGGCTCGGGGACCACAGGAAATGCTAAAAGCTCGTTACAGTAGCAGCTGGTATTCAGCGGCCTCGAATGAGTACCAACGAACAGTAAAGAGACAGAGATCAGAGATCAGAGGGAGAATCCTTCATTGGTAGGAAGCCTCACTCAGTAGCAATATTTAGCGAAATCGCTAAATGGGCTGACTGAATAGAACTGGTGGTTTTTCGATCGTAGCAGGGAAGATGGAGCCCTCTCAAAAGAGAATTGGAAGCGTGTCGCGGCGGTTATAAACGTGGTATTAATGAAGATGGTCAAGGAAAACCACGGGTAGACGGGGTTGGAGAGGTCTGGAAGTCAGCCAGATTATAGGCTGGCTACGATGGATCTTCCACTGCGTCTTCACGTGCGCTTTGGCTTTCTTCAGAACCATCCATCCCCGAGATGATAGAGGAAATGTTCCGTTTCTGGAGGAGAGAAGGGCGCAAACGTCTAAAAGGGCATGAAAGTGGGCTCATCGCTTCTTATGCAGCGAGTGTTAGGGCAGACTAATGTTCTTATCCATTATCATAAGTTAAGAAATGGTGAGCTCAGCAAGCGCTTGTCTGAAAGTTTTTCTGGCCTGAGATGTTTGACAGCCAGAACCTATTGTCACCCATGCCTTAAGGCCTAACATAGTGCCGCATGCTAGAATCGTATCGGTGCTATTTTTTGCTTTCCCACACAAGTCACTCGTACTCAGCCGAATTTATAGCGAAGGGTATTAAAGAACTAATCAACAGAATCCGTGTCACCTCGCGTAATTATAGTGACATATATAAAGAAACAACATTAACTAATTAAAACACAAAATATTTTCAACTTTCCGCTTTCTCAACTTTGTATCGAAATATAACGATAAATCGAACAGATACTATAATTAAACTCTGTGACTTATAAAAACCGAATTAGATAATGTTATTTCACGTTCTTTTAACTTAACCTCTTTCATCTCACTTTTCCCGACACATAGCGTTCGCGACTCTTTCACTTTCACTACCAATGCGACGGTAGCCTATTTGTTACCACTAATCCACTTGCCATGTTTTCCACGTCACTGCCATGCACCGCTTTCTTCCGCACAATTCATTTCATTGTGTCCCGTTACTCTCGTTTCCTTATACGCAAACTCCGTTACAACTGCGTTTGCTTGCCATTTAAATTTGATTTCATTTCATTGCATCCTTTGAGATTTTACTGACTCATTCACTTAGTCATTCATTCATTTAGTCATTCATTGGTTCCGTCTTAACATTTCAATTTCATTCGTATAGTACTGCTTACCATATATACATATATATATACGCGCAAGATGATGCCTCGCCTATATATACATATATATATATATATACTGTATGCCATACCTATTTAGATGGAGCTCCCGAGGCATCATCTTGCGCCGTTGGCCTTATTACCTATCGAGATGCTTGGCATTTTTCCACTTTAATTTCGTTTCATTTCATTCGTTTTGTAACTTCTTAGTTAGACTGGTTTTCTTATTATTTGCGCTTTTCATTTACTCTCCTGAGTTTTCCTCATTCTTGTATCTCGTTAGCGAAAACAGCACGCAAAGTTACAAAGCATTTATAGGGTGGTTCAAGAAATATTACAGATAACATACTATACATACTATATAAAGAATCCAGGAAACGAAGTGAACCATTCTGAGCAGAATAGCCTCAAAATTGTCTTATAAATTTAATTTTTTTATAACAAATAAGTTTTACCTTGCTGCTCCCGAATATATACGAAAAGGAGACATACTTTCGGTTTTGTAGCCCATAATATACGATCATAGGTCATTGAGCTGAAGAAATTAACAACGCAGTCTGGTATGACCAAACTAGAAATTTTATTAAGACCAATAACATATTTTCTTTGAAATCTGTTTTTGAGCTCATAGGCTTGACGGATGTGTGGTTTACGGCAAATGGAACACTCGGCATTGAGCAAATGCAATTTGATGCTGTCAACATTTATTCAGTTGACTGCAAAAAAATTGCTATTTGCTATAAAAAAATTCTGAATTTAGCGAACAACATAGCACTAGTCATACGTAAGACAGACTCTACAACCATCAGCTAGGCCTGAGAAACCTGTTTCTTAACCTTGATTTTTAATAAGCGAAAACCAATATTGTCCACCCGTTTTACCTCATAAACACATTCATGCGTCTTTATTCTCCAAGGTGAGACAACATATAACATAAGTACATGTATATGTATGTAAAACAGGGTGATAGACAAAGCCTTTCTTCTGCGCTAGCATTTGACTAAGATTTGCCGTTTGCATTCGCTTTGTCTGTTGTTTTTTTGGTAACAGCTCTGCCGCAGAGTTTCTTGCCTTGCTATTGACTTTTGCCGCCACTGCATGTTTTTGTTTGCCAAGCGTCGTCATTCTTTCTTATTTTGGGCGCATTGATTTTTGCTACGTGCCACAGCTTTACCCTTTTGCGCACCGCTTTTGCTTTGTGCCCACAAACATACACTATTTTTAGCCACATTCATCTCCGGATTGTTTATTTACTTTTTCAAACTAGTTTCTCGGTTATAGTTCGACCCAAACACACACACACACATATGTATGTATGTAGTTATATATTTGTGTGTGTATATGTACATGCATGTAGTATATAATACTAACTCTTATATATGTATGTATATATAAGTCTATAAGTTGAGTCGAGTGGTAATCTCCGCTTTTCATTTAATTTTAAGCAAACTTTTCAATCTCCTGATGATTGATGATTTGCTTTTTTCGCTTTGCACCCATTTCTGCGACGTTTCTTTATTTTCCTGTGCTGCAGGGGCACAAAAAATGGTGAGCACAAATAAATGAAGCAAAAACCAAAACGAAAACGAAAAGGCAAAAAAGTTTCCTCGACTGCAGACGTGTGTGAACACAGGCCCTTAGAAATATGATTGATTTTTCCTGTGAAAATTTAATCCCTTAACAAATTGTTGCGGAGTCAGGCAAATGAAAAGTCAACAAACTGTTAAAGGATTTGCTTTTGTGCGTTGACGTGCATTTTAAGTAAACATATAAATATTGAACATTTTAGGTAATTTTACAACAGGCTTCAGCTTGATTAAAGTACCTCAAAGCACTTAAATATTTACTAGTTTTTGCTAAATTTCAGATCAATCCCATATTTTGAGCAATAAATACAAAACTTCAGTGACGTTTAAGTCAATTCCCTAAAAATGCAAAATTTCTTTAAAGACTTTGATCACTACCAGACTCATATCTCGCGCTCCCTTATGATATGTACACAGTCTGGAGGATATGCATTTTGAGCCAAGTATCAGGTGGTTATTGTCCATAACCATTAAATTGCTGCTGTATGCTAGCCGTTTGTCATAGCTTCGTAGATTACCTGAGTCATTCAATATCCACGATCATATTGAGATCATTTCGCTTAATTATCTTGGTCTCAATTTTGATTGGATTTACTTGTGAGTAACTTAAGTGTGACAAGATTTACGTTGAACTAATCACAACTATCTCTATAGAAAGAATGTTTTTCCATAAGAGGGATATGATTCTTTTTGAAAACAAAAACACACTGATTGTGAAGGAAATTAAAACGTGAATACATATACTATCAAATGGCCCACACGATTTTTTTTTTTTTTTGCAGAACCAAATTTTCGAGTCCTTTTTGGAGGCCATTCAATGTCAAAATTTCTTGAGCACGTAGCGCCGTCTTGATGGAAGCAAATGTTGTCAAGATCAACTAATTTCAATTGCGGCCATAAATGGTAATCATAGACCTATACTGCTCTCCATTGGCAGGTCATTTCGAAAGCAGTACTGAACGACGATACCGCCAGCCTAAAGACCACGCCAAACTGTCAATTTAGGTGAATGTTATGGTTGTTCATGAATAAATAGTGGATTTTGTTTATGTACCGCACCACTCAAATGAAAGTGAGTCTCGTCGGAGAAGTTGATTTTCTTAAAAACTCATTATCGTTTTCAAGTTATTCCAAGGTAAAATCAGCAAACTAACGAAGTTTACGGCGGTCCAATGGATTCAGTTCTTGAGTGAGAACAATTTTATACGGATATAAATCCAAATCCTCCAGTTTGTGGTCTGAGATAGTTCTAATTCTCGAGAATAGTATGTTAAAAATGAACGAAACGACACTTAGAAAACAAATCATCCCTACTGGAAAACCCGGCATTTCACCGAACTTAGCAGGAAAAACGTCTTTGGCTACATTCTCTCAGTTCCTAATACTGACTTCTATAATAGTGATATTGGTATTCCCATTTGATAATAGTTGTCTTGTTCTAAATATTGGTTAACTTTTCTAGCCGAAGTAGCGTCAAAAGAATAATTACGAAATACACAGTGAACCATGAATTGAAATTTTGTATTCCTGAGAAGGAAGCCAAGTATTGTGCTACGAAGAGATCGTACTTGTATAACCGAGAATCATTTTAAACTCTAAGCCATATAGCTTATAGCGACTGTCGAAAAGACAGCCACATATCCGTCTTCTTATAATTCCGCCTACACCTTTGCTCGGCTGACTTTTGGTCGGACTAGCCATTTTGCGATTTATAATTCGCGACAGCCAGTAAGTTTGATAATAATGCCAAAAACCACACTTGCAGGATTCAAAGCAGTAATTAATAAGAAACCGAAAATCTGAAACCGAAATATGTTCTATCGGCTACTACAGCTGACAATAAGTCGTGAAATAATAAAAACGATTATGTCATTTTAATTACCAAGAAAATAATGTCCGTTGTTCGGATAGAATCTTATAGCAATATTTTAAATTAAATTGAGCTTATATAATCAAAATAAAAAGCATTCCTCAACAAAAAATTGTAGATTAAACAAGCCAGTTCATTCCACGCAAATCAAGTTCAGTACTTTTTAGCCAGACCTGTTCGTACCTCCGGAAACTGGTTCTAACAGTGCACATTTCCTGCAGTGCAGTAACTTCTACACCAATTTTTGGGACGATGTCTGTAGTTATTGATAATAAAAATATTTAATAAACAGCGTTSCAAAATACAATCACGGTCGGTTGGCTAAACTTGCACCATGTCGAGAAATAGCAAGCCTTTATATCTTTATTTTAARCCTCTTGCATTTTTACGAATGCAAAATTGAAATTTTTTAATAAAAACTGCTGCAGCTCGCTTTACTGTCCATAGTCATATTATTGCACTTTTTGATGGGGTTTGGTAGAGAATTTTCCTATTTGAGTTGCTTTGGCAAATTTCTAATTTTATTCTCTTATTTTTGCGATACAAAATTGCTATTGTGTTATTAAGCTGATGTTTGTTTCGGCAACGCAAAGTGGAATGTGCATTTCGTTTTTTTTTCGCGTCGGCTTGAAATTCTTTTACAATTTCTGAAAATTTTTTTCTTACTCTCATTGCTGTTGTATACCATTTTTATTTCCAATTGCATTTTRGGGTTTCGCTTTAAATTTTTTATACGGAATAAAGCCGTGGCAACTTTTCAATTGGCATGCCTATCGGCACACATGTACTTACGCATACACACACACACACACACACGACCACTTGCATACACACGAACAAATATAACTGCGCATTGAAGTGTATGTGTGTGTATGTGGTTGCTTTGCTATGTGTGCAAGTTGAAATGTAATTCCACAAAAGCTTYCCAGCTGCATTGTACGACTGCAACTTTTACTGCTTTTGCCTTAGCCCGCTGCCAGTTCACTTTGTGTGCCGTCGGTATTTTTATTTATATTTTGTTTGTTGCTTTTATTTATTTATTAGTTTGTATCATCTGAATTGCGATTTTGTGTTCGCGATAGCCCTTCGCGGCTTTGGCTCTCTGTGCGGCTCAATAAATGTGATTGTTATTTTTCAATTGMGCCATTCGGGTATTGGCGAGAAAAATTTAACTGGTGGCAGCGCTGACCGTCGTTGCTTCAAAAAAGCCAACAAAATTAAAAGACACTAAAAGAATCGCACAAGAGAGCAACGCGCTGGCGGCAAATGTGTTGYTACAGCAACAGCAGCAACAACTTTCATTTTGCCGTTCAATGCATTTCCGACACCATGCTCTGGGGCGCACTACTTGGTCACTGCCTGTGGTGGTGATTTATGGCTCGGTATTGTTAAATGTACATACATACATATGTACATGTGTAGGTGCATACATTCATATATGTATTTATATGCAATATATATCGGTATGTACATGTGTTTGTACACATGCTTGCAGGTGTGCCGTTGCGATGCCTTTACAAGGCTATAGTCCTGCGAACAGCGCTCTTGGCACGCTGTGTCCTGGTAAATTCATTTTAAATGTTGAGAGCGCTGCGCGATAATAAATAAAAATATCTGGTGAAATAATGTAAGCAAATATTTAAAGGAAAACCATTGCATATTCCGAATAAATCAAATAATAATAAAATTGATATCAACAGCAATTTCTGTTCGGAAAGACTCAAAAATCCAAATAGTATGTGGATTTTATTTTCAGAATAAAAATAAAAATATTACTTAAAATAAAAAATATTTATTCAAGTCGTTAGTTTGTTCGTTCTGATCATCTCTGTAYATGTGTATAYATACATATATATTACATAAASAAAATATYGACTGAGCTCACCTTCGCAATGGTGCACCATTTCATCCACCTTAGAATCGTCATCAAATTCAACAAGAACCACGATTTTCAACAAATCGATTCGGCAACTGACCACTCGTACGCAAAATGTCTAAATCTGTCAATATTCCAGTTATCTGTACCAGGTTTCATTCCGATCTCTATCCACTACACAGCAGACTCAGCGRACATGGATAGATCTCTTATCAATTCAACGTTATAGCGAGAGATTTCAGTAGCCTATCCATGTTTTTAGAGAAGATCCTACTACAAGTTAACTGCTCTCACTATCTTATACTTTTCTCTTTTATAAGAATTAAAACAATACTCCTTTATAGCAATGAAACCATGTGGCATTGTTGAGAATAACTCTAGAGACCCCAAAGACTTTAGCGAAGAAATTTGTTATCAATAAAAACGTTGATAAATTTTCAACAAAATTTTGTTTGTATTTTTTTTTTTTTTTTTTTTTTTTTTTAAATTTTTTTTTTTTTTTTTTTTTTTTTTTTTTTTTTTTTTTTTTTTTTTTTTGCCAAAAATACATATGTATGTATTATATGTTT